>NW_026136716.1:2063345-2303345 GCF_905237075.1 Dicentrarchus labrax
TATAGACAACAACAACAAACCTTTATAGACAACAACAACAAACCTTTATAGACAACAACAACAAACCTTTATAGTCAACAATAAGACTGTTTATAGCAGCTCTAGTGGACATGAGGTCGATATCTTCAAACTACATTAAAATAAAGTTAAAGACACGTTGAACTGGACTTGAATTAAAGAACAGGAGATGATACAAAGAGACAACAACAACAACAGCAACAACAACAACAACAACAACAGCTGTAAACAGAGTGAGGTGTGGTGTGTCGCCCCGCCCACGGCGTGCACTGACATGGAGGCAGAGGAATGTAGAAGTCACTCCTTTATTAATGTGAATCTTCGGTGCGCTGACAGAAAGCTGCTTCCAGCTCTCGTAAGTACACTTTTATTTTTCTGTCACTAGAAATAAAGAAAGAAAGAAATGCATACGGAAATATAAACACCTTTATCTAAACTATTGTGTAAGTTTGACAGTTAAACAGTTTAAAAATAAAACAATTATACAAGATATTAAATAAAAGATGATTCTACTTTATTTGAACGGCTGATGTTACTTCCTGTCATTAATCTCAACAACAACAAATTCTCGTATTAGTGAAAACTTTGTAAACGGTTGAACTCAAAAATACTAAAACAATAAAACAACGTGCTGGTTTTCACTCGATGAAACTCCTGCTGTTATTTTCTCACTGCAGCATCATTTCCAGTCGAACTGGTTTAACTGAATGTAAACGGGCCGTTCCCTGTTTTCTCTTGTCTGCTTCTCATTAAAGGATCTTCAGACTCAAACACAAACACCGCCGACACAAGATGTTCAGCTCCAGCTCAGGTACCAGTTTATTTATTGGAACGCAAACATTTCTTCAACTAAATATTTCATCCCGGAGTTTTGCCTTCATGACTTATTTTGCAGCTTTAATTTGGTTCTTTTCTTCTGATTGGTGCCCCAACAGATAAACCCGCCTCTGGCTACGACCTGGGCCCGCAGCCAGGGGACCACGATCGCCCCGGAGGTCGCAAAGAGGGTTACGGCCCTGGAGGAGATAGTCGCTCTGGAGGAGACCGCCACGGTGGAGAACATCATGAAGGTGACCACAAGAGACAAGATGACAAAAGAGAAGATCGCTATGAAGGTGATCGCCATGGAGGTGATCGCCATGGAGGGGATCGCCATGGAGGGGATCGCCATGAAGGTGATCGCCATGGAGGGGATCGCCATGAAGGTGATCGCCATGGAGGTGATCGCCATGGAGGGGATCGCCATGAAGGTGATCGCCATGGAGGTGATCGCCATGAAGGTGATCGCCATGGAGGGGATCGCCATAAGGATGATCATGAAGAAAGCCACAAGAGACGCAGCCCTGACCGTGATCAGGATCGCCACAGGGAAAGACGCGAAGGAGATCGTGAACATGAACGCGACCATAGCCCCCGTCGCCGTGGTGGTGGAAGTCCTGGTCGTAACCACAGTGGTGGCAGCGGCAGCGGCAGCAGCAGCGGCAGTGAAGATGACGGCCACGGTGGACGTCGCAAAAAGCACGGGCGCAAGCACAAGCATGGCCGCGGTCACGGTCATGGACGTGGACGCGGTCGAGGACACTTCTAGAAACACAGGTGAGACGGGTTGTTTGTTCACTGATCAAACTTTTATAAATAAAACCTGAAGATGTTAAACATGAAATATTAACGAGTACATCAGCAGCAGATAAATATCAAACAAGAAGATTTGAAGTAAAGTTTCCTTCAGAGCTCAAACTGAACTCTGCTGAGATTTCAGGCTCAGATTAGATTTGAAACACGGGACCAGTGTGGAGGATTTAGTGACGATACACTAATGAAAACTATGATTGTAATATTACATTCTGTCACACAGTGACATAAAGTCTCTATCATGGAGATTCATTTTGGTAACAACTGGTGTGAAAGATGTATCTTGTTGTTCTGTTTGTCTCTTTGAATGTATTAAACTGAATTACAGATATAAAACTTTCTTTGTTCTCATTTTGTCTTCCAGGCGGATCCTCACACTGGTTCTTTAATAAAATAACACTCTGTATTTCTGCACTTATAAAATAAAATTTTCTTAATGCGACTATTTGTTTGTTTATTTGTGCTCAAACTTTTATTTTTCGATACTGGAGCTTAGATTGAGAGGAAATCACGAGCCTAGACTCTTAAACATTTAACATAAATATACAAGCATTCATTGACTGCCCTGAAGGGCTCCTACGTGCCCCCCTTCCTCCTGGACAGCACATGGGTAATTCATCATTTAGCCCTCCCTGATTAAACAAACATTTGATATCAGTTTGGAGTCAGTTAAGGTGACAGGTGAAGAGGTTGTGGCTCCGCCTCCCGCGCCCGAGGCTACAGGGAGGATCAGAGTGAGTGAGTCATCTGAACCGTCTATAATCTGACACTGTTGATGACAACAGAAACACTGAGCGAACCTCGGCTTCCCGCCACAGAAACTCTGCAACCTGCACTGGAAACATGTCGAACTACAAGGTCGTCCTGTTCAACGGGTGTTTCACACACGTCATTTTCTCACCGACAGAGAAAATTATCAGTTTTGTCACTTCTGACTGAGCCACAGTGCCAACATCTGTGCTTCAGTCACAAGTTTCACATGTTTCTGTAATTTAAATCCAAAACGACTTCAAATAAAAGCCCAAACAAAAAACATATACTATAATATGCCAAATACCATTCTGAATGTCAATTTAGTCTTTGAGACAGAAAAACAACAAATCAGGAGGTTTCCACTCTTGGATGTTATGTGTGTTTGTTCTATAAACCAGATTTGGATTTAAGATGATCTCTGGTGACACCAAGTGGCAGCAAGAAGTAAGTGTCACAGTGCGAGTGGTGATCCCGTCTGATATATTCCTCTGTGCCACAGAGCTCCATCATTGTCCAAAAACTATTAAACACATAAATCAGCCTCACTGTTGTTCCTTTATTACCATGAACACACACCGTCCGCCTGCCCCAAATACTCACTAGAGCACCAAATGTCAGTTAATCCGTCACATTTTTATTGCATGAATACTGTTTAGAGCAGGTTTAACAGGTCTCAAGAAAAATATTACTTCTACTCGACCACATTCTTGGTTGCAACACAGACTCACAACGTGTCGTGATGTCGTGGAATGAGCACAAACTCCATAAAAATGTTCACATTAAAGGAACAGCAGGATGTGAACTTGGTTACACCCGTTCAGTTCAGCAGCACTTTTTAATCCAGGTTAAGTCTGAGCTCATATAACATATTCACTCTCAATGTCAATGAAAGGAAGCTCTTTGTAATGAATCTCCGCCTCCCAGCAGAGCAGCAGAGCCTGAGCGACGATATCCTCCGACATCTTCTGGGCCAAATCCAGTATGGGTTTGCTGACTGGAGGAAGGTCCAAAGAATAATCAGCGGGTGTGTCCTCTGAGCTGACGGAGCATTGTGTCTCCTTCCTGTCCTTTAGGAACGCCTCTGTTTCATCATCTCCTCGTTGGTCCATGACGGTCTGCTCCTGTTTGTCCGAACAGGCCCGAGACCAGCATCTCGACTGGTCACTTCCCATTTCAACGAGACACTGGAGGAACAGCCGACTTTTTAACGGGAAGGACATTTGTGATAAACTATGACTGCAGAATATCATTAACACTGTATTTCAAACTCTCTCAGAAGTTGTTTTCCCCCCAAACAGGAATATGTTTCATTACGTGCTCAAGCTTCTGTTTAACCAATAACAGTAAAATCAAGAAAATCTTGTTGGTCAAGCCTCAACCAAGGTCATCTGTGTTACACCAACAGCCTCCGCAGGCAGTAAAACCTTTCAGAAATATAAAAAATATAATTTACTAAAGCTTTAATAATCCAGTAAATAAAACATTTATAGTCTTAAAGATTCTCTGTTGGACCTCTAAATTACTTACATTAACCGTCATTAAATTAATGTGTTTTTAGAGAGATTGTCACCAAATAATCCAACCAGAAATAAGACAAATATAAATCTGAATCTGAATATTGAATGATTGTTTTTAATCTTTTACCCTGGGCTCTGTGTTGCAGCTCCTCGGTGGTCTCCCAGCAGGTTGATTTAAAGTTTCTACAACCTTCAGAGCTGCTGAGAAACAGACAGCTGAACCAGTTTCCTGCTGCTGCTGGTTGGTGGGAGGAGTAGATCACTCTTTACAACCCAAAACACTTTAGTGTATACCTTAAATGTCTTTAATTCCTCCTTTAAAACAAAAGAAATGATAAATTTAATTAGTTATTCAACAAGGGGTTTGCCTTTAAAAGTGCAGAGTGTTGTCAAGTTCACAGACAAACACATTATTGTATTTCCTTCATAATAAAAGTCAACTTGTGTTTTACCAGTTAAATACTTTTAATGTGAAGCTGCAGCAGCAAGAAAATGTTCTGTTTGCATTATCAGTAAGGTAATACTGCATTACTCTGGGTATTCCACCACAGATTCCCAGTTTGTAATACTGTAAATATATAAACATTAAAATACTAATAGTAGTAAGATAATCAGTGGTCAGTCTGCAGGCCGGATGGGAAGCTTTGATGGGCAGGTTGTGGCCACTATGCACTAAAAACAGAAAAACAAGAGACAGAAAATAAGTACCAACACAGTTAAAAATGAAAAAGCTGAACCTTAATACAAAACCAACCTGACTTATCTATTTTACTAAAATCTTCAATGGAAACAAATTAATTAAGAAACACAAAACACTTGAGAGTGAAAGATCTGCTGCTTCAATTTGTGTTTAGAAAGAAAAAGTAGGTCATTGCTGTGTTTTAAGAAACTGGTTATTGTGCCTTCAGGGTCCCTCCAGAGGGTGGGAGTTTGTACAACTCCACATCTGATGAGTCAGAGCTGCCATCTGGTGCCAACATTGATATTCTTCCTTAAAAAAAATAGACAACAAAGCAACAACAACATATTGATCAGTAATTAAACACCAGAGGTAATTTTACTGAATTGTGGTTGTTAGCTGATAATAGTTTCTCCATAACCAACAATAACAATTTACAGTTTGCCATAAAAAAAAAATTATTCAGAGATCAGTGGAGTATTTTGGACTACAAATAGAACAAGTTATAAAATAAAAGTTATCAACAACTTTCAACCAGTAGTTTTATTTTACAAACATATTTTTATGGAGCAGATATGTTTCAGATACATTACATTTGTACATTTAGTGCAGATTTATATAGTCTATACATTAATGCATGTGTATTAGTGTAGTAACATTAGGCATTTAGGTGTTATAACTAACAAAGGATGAAAAATAGGTGTTATAACTAACAAAGGATGAAAAATAAAAAAAACAATATTCTTTCTTTTTTCTTGTAAACTCAAAGGTTTCCCCGTGAGGAGGATTTGTTCTGTGTCACTTCATTTCTTCCATCAGCAACCATAAAAATAAATGTGTTCTTACATCCACTTTGTCATTATTTACGTCTAAAAGCACTTGAATGCGTGACCCATTTCCAACTTCTGCTTTAGGAGCATCGAGCATCCGTCATGCTCAGGACATTTTATTGACACAAAGGTTAAATATATACATTTACACAGCCCGTATGGACTCATCACAAGAACTGAAAACCTTAATACACTGAAACCACCAGCTATGGGATCATATTTGTTTCAGCTTTGTGAGATGAGAACGGACTGATGGACAGTCAGTGGGTTGTTTTTTTTTATGTGAACACGGTGAAATACAGAGAGATGAAAGCACTGCTGCCAAGAGGGATTTCATCACTGTTGTGACTCTAAATAAAGAAAGTGTACTCACAAGTCTAGAGCCCTGCTAGCTTCCCATCCAAACAGTGAACACAATAACGGCAGGAAGAAGAGATTCTAATGAAGTATTTATTATTTCCTATGAATATTGATCAGACCAAGGCTTTGTGACCTCCTGTGAAGCTTTGGTGACCCTTAATAGGGGTCCCGACCCCCAGGTTTGGAACCACTGCTCTGCAGGACATGAATCTGCTTAGTAAGACTTCAAGGCCAATGATATGTTGTGTGTATAAGTGAAAGGTGTGGCCTGATTGTGGGGTTATAGGGAAGGTCAAGGGGTCACAAAAACCATTCATTCATCCTAGGTGGATCCCAACCTGGGGGTCAGGACCCCACTATGGGTCGCCAAAGATTCATGGAGGGTCTGTCTTGATTTTAAGGCGTGTAAGAAAACTTAAAAAACATACACAGCAGGCCTACAGCTCAGCATGTTGTTCACTTCTGTGAAGAAAAGTAAATTGTCTTATAGAACAATGGTTAAGCAGAAACCTATTAAGTCTGTATGATCAGTAAAAATTAATTTAAAAAATAGAAGAAAAAAAAAGTCACTTAGTTTACTAAATTATAGAAAAGAGTCTCTTGAGGAAAAAAGATGGGAACCACGGCTCTGGGGGTTGGATGAATATATCACAGATAACAGAGAAGTCGTCCTATCCAGACCGATGAGAGTTTCTGAGGTGGAGTCGGACTCAGTTTATTTCCGTCAGCTCCCAGCATCCTTTGCTAGAGTCCCGGTGTAAAGGGACCCGCCCTCTGGATTACAGAGGTGAGCCGTGTAATTTAACATGTTAATGACACACTCCACCAAACAGCTGTCATTAAAGTTATAAATCTGACACACAGTACTCCACTCCTCATCTCCAATCTTTACATTTTATTTGTTGGTGTTAGTGGTGGCTAGGTTTTTGTATTTTAGCTTGAAAAACAGCTTAAAATCATATGAAACCAGACAAAAACAAAGTACTTTGGCTTTGTTAAAAAAATAAAATAAAAAATGTGATTCATCCAGTTGCAATTCGATTTGTCTCATCATCTGTGGATCCCTCTCTCTCTCTCTCTCTCTCTCTCTCTCTCTCTCTCTCTCTCTGTGTGTGTGTATTACATATGAGATAATTGGCTTTGACAGCAGCAGAGACAGAATCAGAGCTTCGCTGCCACCTACACAGACACATCTCACAAGGCTTCGACCTACAGCTGCTGTTTCTGTGTCTGAAGCACCAAATCACAGAATTGATCATACTGCAACTACACAGGTCCATATTGTGTCCAATGTTATTGTAGTGTTTAGATGTTATGGTTAGATTTTATGTTTATTTTTGTTGGTAATATATTTCTCTTTTCCCGTTATTTCTTTCTTCCTCTGATATGCTGCAGTAACTTATTGTCAATAAAGAATCAATAAAACGTTATAAAAACAAAATGTGGTATTTTTTATGTCTCAACATTTATTGTTTAAATGTTTTTATGCAACAAAGAGAATTTCCTCTTGTGGGACAATAAAGATCTGAACTTAAATATGAAATTATTAGCTGCTGCTAACGTTAGCTCAGCTTGTTTCTCTGATAACTTAAGATCCAGACGTCTGATGACTAAAATCCTTCATCGGGTTCAAATCTAGAGTTAAAAAGCACCAAGATCTAAACAGTGGATGGTAACAATGTGGCTTCAGACTGGATCAACAGTCAATGTATGACAGCTTCTGGCAGACAACCACAACGCACACTTTTTTTTTTACATTGTTGGAAACATTTGGGATAATGTAAGAACTCAACTCAACTACGTAGAGAACACAACTCTGGTGTTTATAGACATTTTAATGAGGAAATTATATTAATTATAGCTTTAAAGGACCAGTTTGTAGGATTTAGTTGCGTCTGTATTTGATGACCTGGGAATGAGAGTGTGCTGTGAGGTTGTGGGAGAAATTAACTCTGTAGAAACAGTAGGCGACCTCCAGTGTCTTCTAGGTAACAAAGACTAGAACATTATATTCAATTTCTGATCCTCCTAAATGTTACACACTGGACCTTTAAATTACTTTAATGGCTCCAGTTTCTCCCTCTTCCTCCCTCTTTTCCAGCCTCCCAGCCTGTAATTAAAATGATAATGAGCCGTGTTTCAAATGAAGCCTCGGCTGTGACGTCAGCGGTGACTCTTGGTTCACCCCGACACACTGTGGGCAGGAGGAAACACAGCCGGATTAGCCTCTGCCTGACCCGGCGCGCAGAGCTGCAAACCCCTGAACACACTCCACACTGAGCGTAGCAGCATGTCTGTAGAATTTGCATTTTAATAAGAAGAGTTAATTTCCAAAGTACGACTGATCCATTTTTCACATGATGATCAGCCAGAGTCGATCTGAGTGCTGCATGAATTCTCTCAGCATTTACAAGGAAGTGTCTAATGTCCATCCGGTCCTTGTTTTAGGTTTAATGTTGGATTTAGGGACAGTGTAGATGTTGTATTAGTTGTAGCTTATGAAAACAAAACAAGCACCGATATAAGGGATGGCCAGACTAGAGCTATCCACTATCTGGACTTATTGGAAGGCCAGAAACCACAGTGAAGAAAGACCAGAGCTCAGAGACGGAGACCAGTGCCGCTGCTATTGTCGTACACCAAAACAGCCTCATTAATCATAATCAGATCGGTCATTTCACAGCGCCTTAGAAAAAAAACTATGCTGAGAGTTCTCGACCACGTTTTGTTGTCATGACTTTATAGAGGCCATGAAGGCCAGAGATTAAAGCCTCTGTTGACTCAACACAAACTGCCTTTACCAACTTTAAACAGTAAACTAAGATTATGCAACAACAACAGATTCTGTCAGCAGCGCGTTGGACGCACGAGGAGGACACGACCTGGATCAAAACACTGGCCTCTAATGGAGTTCTGCTTCCCAACAAGTAATGACACAGTGGTCTGATGTTGTTCTGTAGTGAAAGGTCCAGTGTGCATCTATTGTCAGAAATATAATATAATATTTATAGAGCCGTTTGTATCTACAGACGAGCAGGCTCTCCTCTGCAGAGTCCGCCATGTTTCTACAGTAGCCCGGAACAGACAAACCAAGACAAGGACACTGGTCCTTTAAAATCTGATGTGGTACAATTAGAACTTACTATTATTATTACAGTTTGCTGAGCGATAAGTTGTGGCTTTTATATTCATGTTAATACAGCATCTAGTGGCCATTAGTGGCATTGCAGTAAACAATAAATCCTTTTTATTAATAATGTTTACAGTATTATTAGATAATGTAACTGAAGAATGTTTGTGTGCTGACTCAGACACATTTAAACTAAAAAAGAATACAGAATAAGTACATTAGACAAAACATTTGTGTCACCGACAATCTGACAGCGACTTTAAAGCGTGTTAACGCCGCTCTTTGTGTTCAAAGCTTCTGCATGCTCAGCAGAAACATGACAGTCCTCCATTTTTTGGACAGTGAGGCTGGAAGTGTAAGGGATTATCATCATCCAGGAGAAGACTCAGATAAAACATAAAATCCCATTCACGGCCACCCACAGAAACCCAGAGAGGAAAGAAACAAAGAAACAGCAGAAACCTCTGCGCTCCGTCAGCGGTTTGAAAATGTAGAATTATTTTCCACTGAGGATGAATATTGTAGCTGTGGAGTAGAAAGGGTAAAATGATCGTAATAGAGAACAGGGGACTGTAGATCAATAACTCCAATAACTCAGTGATTTAAGGTTTTCAACGCTCACAATCCACAGCTCTTATTCAGAACTAAACTCTCCAAACACATATGTTAAAACGTTATTTAAAGCTGATGTGGAGCTGTCCGGGGGCGTATCTAGAGAAAGGAAATGGTGCATTTGTTGGGGACTATTTTCAGCCACGGATTAATCCATATTTGGTTAATATTTGTGGCAGCAGAACATATGTGTGTCTTCTTTTCTTGAATCCAATGAGATCCAATCACAGAATAAAATATTTCTTTATGTTTAAACTGGATTCCTGTGCCTGTGATCTTTTTGTTTATAATCCGAGTTCTCCAGCTCCAGATATGTCTGATAGAAAACCTACTTTTACTTCCAGACAGTTAAATCCCAGAGGAGAGATAAAATAACATAAAAAGTCTTATTTAAGGAGCACAAAGTACATGGTACAATTACACCAAACAATAAATAACAGAAGGAAAGTAACACTTTCCTCATCAGGGATTACACTTTTGACATGACAGCGGCTTTGAGTTACACAAACCATAATAATAAGATGGCAGACAGTTTCACTGTAAACACAGCAGAAAGGTAAATTTGGCACTAGATGGAGGCCAGTAAACAAAGAGGAAAACATGTACTTTCTGTCCCTGAAATAGTATTTTAGTGACTTTAATTTACTGCACAAAACTACTATCTAATTTTCCTTCCATTATTCCTTAAATATATTCACGAGATACACAACTACAGAGTTAAATTACTGAACTTTGGATGCATTTTATGTAGATTTTTTTCATAATTAACTCATTAAAGCAAAGTAATAATGTTAATTTCTTTCATGAATTTCGGATATAGTTTGTGTTTTTGCCACTTTCTGCCACAATAGCACGATATCAGTGAATATGCACTGGATTTTATTATAGGCAGTGTTGGGCTAGTTAGTTTATTTACTTTATTTAACTTATTACTCTATTACTCTCTTACATTAGTAGTTATATTACTTTCGCTTCAAAATTCAGACTTATGATGATTCAAATCCAGTTATCTTTGTACAAAGTAATGGAATATTTCCATCTCCCGAACCAGTTTCCTCCACGATTGTAACTGTAATATTATTCCTGAAATGTATCAGTAATTATTTCCACTACTAGTTACTGGGGTGATCAATCGATCAATCGATTATAGGCGCACATTAAATGATCTTCTTACCGTGAGATGAACTTGTGGGTCTCGTTGTGCTGAAGAGGTGAATGAATGTGAATGTTTAATTTAAGATTATAGAAGCATTAAAACAACGGACTGAAATAAAAGATCATCCATTCAGTAGCGCGCGGTTGAAATTCAGTTTCTGTCGCACAGCTGGTTCAATTAACCTCTGGCAGCACGTGCGCAACGTCACTGGCTGCTATAATCAATACAGACGGAGATATGATCAGTATATTAAAGGGCTTCAGCAGTGAGGTTATTAGTATCCTTTGTCTTACTTCTATATTGTGCATAATCATGATCCAATATGCTTCTGAGGATGTAAACCAAACTATAATGTTACCGGTTAGTTAGCCTATATTTCTTTACACTTTGGCAAATTGGCACAATTAAAACTCCGCCGAACTGTCTGTTAGTAGTTCCTGTTTGCTCTGTACCCATGGATGTGCAGACAACTACCACTGCATTACTCTGATACTGAAGAAAACATAAAAACGTGATGATTCTCAGGCAAGTTCTGCAGTGATAAGGAGCGTCTTTTTCTATGATTTCTAGGCAGGTGCTCGGACATTTATTCGGTATCCCATGATTCCAGTTTCAAATGAGGCATCCTTTATAAAGTTGTAGCTAACTATTTAATTAATGGTTAATAGACCTATAATTAATTATAGTTCAGTTACAGTCCCTTTAATAAGAGAATTAATAAGCTAGACTTATTATGGGTTATCAATAAATTCTCATGGGTCTAATGGCTTATAACTGATCCATAAAGCATTATTATCTGTTTATTAATATCAATTAGACAGTAGTAACCACTTATAAACCCCTTTTAAAGATTAAGTAGAAGTAATTTCTTATGAATATCTTGAAGCAAATAGGTCAATGTCCTTTGTTGGTAAAAACTTTTTAATATTATTTTTAAAGCAGCCGCCTTGAGTCAGCCGCCAACAAGTCAGAGTTGCCGTTTCAGCAGGCTGGTTTAAAGTAAGAATAAATAATTTACTCTTTATATAATGAGTAATAAAGTAGATCATTTTTAATTGTAACTCACAACAAGAATGCTACACTGTGTAACTGGTACTTAACTCAGAGCTGCAGGGAATTTCTCACCATGATTAAAGCTTTAGAAACCAGACAACACACAAGTTCAATTACAAAGAGTTTAATCCCAAAAATACTTTTTTTCTTTTTTCCCATTTTGGCATGTAATACATTGTTTGGTCTTTCTGTATCTTGGCTGTATCGCTATACTGTATAATTTACATTGTCTGAAGTAGTGGCTGTCATGCAATGTTGAACACAGCTTGACTGAATACTGCAGGAAAAAGGACGCCACGTTCACGTCGTATCTATGTCGGAAATATAATATTTGAGCTGCAAAAAGAAAATAAAAAACTTTCATGTCTGCCCCCTGGTGGTTATTATGAGTACGACATGTGGGGATTCTTGTAACATTCAACAAGATACTAAATGATTAAATTACTTTCAAAACACAATCAGCTCTGCTTTGAAACGAGCAACATGCTGCAGCTTATAATTTAAAATCCTTAAAGCCATCGACAAAATTTCTTCTTCTGTTTAGACGTGAACGCGGCATTAGACAACAGTCCATGTGAGACATTCAACAGTCCTCTATTAGTTTAGACAAAATGCTCATTTCAGTGACTTTTTATGAACTATTCTGTAAGCTGTCAATCAATGTGGGTGGAACATTATCAAGGATGGGAACTGATTTGGTACTTATTATTATTTGATTAGAAAACCTCCCCAACAGAGCATGTTTTGGTTTATCATTCAACTAGTGGAAACAATTATAATTACATATCCTTCAATAAGAAGCATCTTAACAGGTTCCAGCCCGTCGGTTTGTTTCACTACATCATTGTTACAGAAAGACACTTTGCTCTTTCTGTCACTGCCAGCAGGTCGACTCCGTGTGGGAAGCACTCATAACACTTTCTCAACAACTCTGAGGAATAGCTGACACAGAAACTACTATTTATTTTGGAGAACTTGTAAGGATGCTGATCTGATTTATTGAGTCTTGTGCCCAAAATTACTCTACACTGATGACTACATATTGTTTTGTTGTAAGTTGTAACAGTGCAATGCAAATAGTTGTTCCGATATTCCTTCAATAATGCATTGATCCGATACAATGACACTTATTAGCTCAGAAAAAGGCAACTCTTTCCCCCCAGGTTAGTGAAGTCATGAACTAACTTATTCTGACAAAGGGTTTAACCTGAGCCAGGCCATACAGCAACAATAGCAATCATACAGGTTTAGTAGTACATGCTCCTAAAAATAATAATATATATATATATATATATATATTTTAACACTTATGTATCGGATTGGTACTTAGGTATCAGCCAATACACAAAATTCAGTTCATCAATATCGGTATCGGGAAGGAAAAAACTATACTGGATCGTCTCTAGCAATATATGGTGGTAGTTTCATAAATTAGTTTGATAACTTTCCTGTTTTGTAGTCATTAAATATAATATAAAATGTGACTGTTGTTCAAAGGAACAGTGTGTAGGATTTAGTGACATCTAGTGGTGAGGTTTCAGATTGAACTGATTATTGTGACTTGCAGAAACTAAGGTGACGAAAACACAACGATTCTTATATTCAGGTAATTTTACACTAATGAAAACATAAATGTTACACTCTGGACCTTTAAAAATAAAGTAAGTTTGAATGCTGCTACAATGTGTATGAAAAAGAAAAAGTCTCTTTAATGCTTTGCAGCCACTAATCTCACATCTATATTTGTGGGAATCTGCATGGTGCACAAATAACATAAACATTGCTACATTTATCTGTGTTTCGAGATCCCTGTATCTAAAAGAGGCAACTAGCAACAAATCTAGCATTTTTTTCTGGCTACTGGAAAAGTATTAATGTGCGCACTGTACGCATTTGGCAGCAAATCACTGCAGCTGGAGATCTGTAAGTTCTTAGTAGCTCTAGCAAATTCTGTTTATGCAGCTATAAATTAACACATGGTGTCTATTCAGCAACTACTCGTTTCTTTTCTTGGAAGAAAGGTGATAACGCTGCACCCAGGCTCAAAACAGAGAGCTACATGTCCATGTAAAGCAGAAAAAGTTTGTTGTCGATCCGAGGTGAAGAGTGAAAATCAGACATCTACTGAGCTCAAGACTTCCAATATGGCTTCCGGAGGAGGTATAACTGAGACGCCACTCAGAAAATGTCTCAAAGTGCAAAATGAGCATGGGGTCAATGGGGGAATTTTATGATCTTAAACCACAACAGTTTTGCTAATTTCTTGCTTGTTTCCATAAAGGCAGTATCGATGCCACATGCAACATATGAGACATTAAAAAAAAAAAAAACAGCCTCACAATTGTCTTTACCTGCGAGCAACAAACACTGAGCCCTTTTTATCCCTCCAGCTTGAGGCACAATGCTACAAAGGTTGGATACTGAAAAATATTCCTATAACTTTAGTGACCTTATTACATTATCCCCTCCAGGATTTGGCACACTTTTTTTGGGAGATAGTTGCGGCCTAAAATACCTGATTTCACTGCAGCAATGTTTTAGGCATGTCGTACACGTCTGCATCGTCACAACAAGAAACAAGGAAGTGAGTTTTGTTGACGTCTGTGCAGGAAACTCCAATGATTGGTTGAAAAGTTGTGCAATGCCGCACAGAATTCACAGAGATTCGTTACATTTGTGTTAATTGTTGCAACATCGCAAATTCCTGGAAGTATTATTAGTAAACTGAACTTTTACCATTTAGACTGAGTGCCCTCCAGAACCTTAAAGTTATGGTCTCTTACTCCAGCCAATCATTTCAGATTTCCATCTACACCTCAAAGTGGCTGGGAGGGTTGAAAATAACAAATCAACGGAGGATGGAAGAGTCAGTTTGGTCTTCTCGGGGGAATCATCTTTGGTGTAACACCATTTCACAGCTCTGAACACCAGACTGCGCACCAGTGCATCCATAATCACATTTACTACAGTCTGTGCAACACAGCAGCAACATGGAGCTCTGCCAGTATCCAAACACTTTATAAAACATCTCGGCTATAATGTAGACATCCCTAATGAAACAGTCCTAATAATATCAGGGACTTACTCACAGGGAGAGGAACTGTCTGCCTGTACTTTCCAATAAATTTGTAATTATTATAATTGTTTTGTGAATTTGTGTCATTCATTTTTATTATTATTATTATAATTATTATTGTTATTATTATTATTATCTAGTTGTTGCTCTGCAAATAAAAACGTTGAGTTTAGGCAGCTTTCCCTTCATTACGCCTCTCTTTAACATTCAATGCTCTAGTTCCTAATGAGTTTAAAGTGACAATATTGGTATTTTTTAGCTCATGTAGCATCACTATAAATATATTCCCGTCATATATGGAGACTTGGGATGTTTCTGTGGGGATCAGTAATGATATTTATGCTTCATGGAGTTTGAATCTGCTATGTATCACTGTAAAATCCCTCTTGGATCCATCCTGTTATATTTATATAGTTAGAATCTATCATAGTTTCCTTTTCATCATCCAGCACAAAAACTGCCATCACTGCCTCTTCTTCTTCTGCTTCAGTGACTTCCTCCTCTTCACTATCATCTCATACAGCTTGTCCATGCCCTCATCCAGCCCCTCTCCTATGATGGCGCAGGCCGGTTGGACGTGGTACGGGGTGGAGGGGCTCAGCTCAGCCAGGGCGAGCTGCCTCTCGATCTCCCCGACATCCAGCGCCCGGGGCAGGTCCTGCTTGTTGGCGATGACCAGCAGCGGGGTCCCCTGGTTCTCCGCGAACCGGGTGATCTTGTGCAGCTCGGTCCGGGCCTCCTCCAGCCTCTCGGCGTCCACCGAGTCCACCACGTACACGATGCCGTCCGTGCAGCGGCTGTAGGGCTTCCACAGGGGCCGCAACTTCTCCTGGCCCCCGACGTCCCAGAAGTGACAGCTGATGCCCCTGGAGGCCCCCGCGCCGCCCAGCCGGATCCTCTCCGTGTTGAAGCCGATGGTGGGCACCGTGTTGACGAACTCGTTAAATTTCAGCCGGTACAGCACGGTGGTTTTGCCCGCAGAGTCCAAGCCGAGCATGACTATGTGCAAGGACTGGAAGGCACCCAAATTGGAGAAACTATTCCCCATCTTGCAGGCTGGGAAGGAGGAAGAGTATGCACCCCCACAGTCCCAGCAGAGAGCGATATCGCCACAGGAGACACTCAAATGTCCCAGGAGTGATCCATAGCGGGTTATTCCCCCGGTGAGAGCGCAATTATAAGGTCGGCAAACTCTCCTGCTCAGCAGATGTGGAGGGCGCAGCCCCTCTTTGCGCGGAGGCACTCCGGCAGCCAGACAAGCCGCAACATCCCTGGACTCACTCCAGCAGCATCATGCGTCCGAAAACAGCCAAATCATCACACACACAGCGTCTGCCGCGCGCTCCGCTGTCCAAATGCGCAAATTACGCGTGGCCAAATGTCACATCATGTCTCCGCATCTGTGTGTGTGTCCAAGTGCGTAGCGCCTGCCTTCATGTGGTAACACACACACACACAAGTGATGGTGTGTGACGCGTGGATCAGCCCCTAAACGTTATCATGAAAAGATGCGTCAAGCTTCAGCAGAACATTACAGAATAAGACTTCCTGTTAAGCAGTGTCGCCTAAAAAATAAAAGCCTTTTCTTTCAAAAAGCTCCGTAATAAGCGCCAGTGAGGTTGAGGAGGATCTTATTTTGAACGGTCTTCATCCATGTTGTGGCTTTAGTGTTTCCTCTGCGCACTGAGCCGTCTGAGCTCTGACACCTTGTGGTGAAACATGAGAACTGGCTGCTGATACTGTCTGTATGTAAAACTGCAAAAACTAGTGGTTAAAAATGTTTGCAACTAAAGGCATTTATGATGTCAGTTTTATTGATGTAAACATGAGCCTGAAAAAGAAAATAATAGTCATTTTGTAATACTTTTTAAAATGTTTTTGAACATTTTACATATATTTGAATGACATATTATGTTGTATGCTCTATATGCTGCTGAGCCCCTAAATCGCTGTAGGAGCAGCCCTGTAGAAATATACAGAGAGTTTATCATGTAGTCCAAATAATATGTGATATGGTGTAAGCACAGCACACACAGTAGGGCTACATACAACAATAATTTATAATACATTTATGTTCATTTTTCAAGTAGTGAAAGGAAACTGGAAAACAGTAATCAGTTTGATATTTGTAGATTAAAACATGCCTAAACTGTGGAGTGGTCCTTTAATCTGCTCCTGTAACAACATGGCCACTGGATGGCAGCAAAATATTTCACAATAAGATGAGATTCTCTGCAGCCAGATGAAACCGAACAGTATCTCTGCACCTACTGCATGTCTGTCCATCCGGGTGGAGGGATCCCTCCTCTGTTGCACACACACAAAGATGTTTTCACTGCTTGTGGCTAATCTGACTTCTGCTCAGGACTATGTGGGTATGGTCAGATCAGGCTTGATTGACAGTCTTCTGTTACTTGTATTACATCTGTTAAAGCGGGAAAACGTACACATTTATCACCGGGTGTGCTAATTGTAGCCTAATTGTATAGGTTATATATGAATCTGTACAGTATAATCAACACGTGTTATATGCCAATATCTTAAAATGAATTCTGCCCAATGAGTGACCATATGCACAGGTTGCAAACACTTAAAAATGTTTCTTATATTTACCTGTTTCTGGTTCAGTGTAAGGCGGCTGTTCTCCACATCAGCAGGTTTCACTGCCTTTGCAGCTTATTTGCAGCCATTTTTTATTAGTAAATTAAGTTCGGTGACCTCCCAGAAAAGCTCCACACAAATTAACGAGTTTTAATTAGCCAGGATGGGTGAGAACACCCATACTGAATAAGCAGGGCCTTTAAGAAGTATTGGTATTAAAGAGACAAGGAAAAGGAGAAACCGGCCCCTAAACACACACAAATACACAACAACACAACCTGAGTCATCAAGACCTCTCTAATTGTTCTCTCTGACCTCCTCCTCCATCGATTTCCTGACTAATGAGTGTGTGTGAGATCAATAAAACAAATTATAAACAGGGCATAGACATGCACACACACACACACACATACACACACACAACCTGACTTTATAAGACCACAACTCACTCTAATTCCACTCCTCTCTCTCCCTCTAACAAGGCTGAGTCACCTGAATGTCTCTCGCCCACCGCCCCCACAGTCTTCTCATCCATA
The DNA here is from genome assembly GCF_905237075.1 of Dicentrarchus labrax. Taxonomy (NCBI): domain Eukaryota; kingdom Metazoa; phylum Chordata; class Actinopteri; family Moronidae; genus Dicentrarchus; species Dicentrarchus labrax. The sequence goes on from NW_026136716.1 coordinate 2,081,299, forward strand.
AAACAAGAGCCTCCTTCACTGATTTACCTCTAATTTATTCCATCGTCCCCTCGCTGTTCCTCAGGTAACAGACGACAAGACGAAAGGTTAAAAGAAAACAAAACGTGCTTCTTTTCAAGCTGTTGCACCGTCTGCAAAAACATGTGGGAACTGCTGTGAAGTCTCGTCTATAAGAGAGCAGAGGTGTTATATAAAGACACCAGGGCCCACAGACAGGTGAGTGGGGAGACATCTGTGATTAAACTTAGTTAGAATTTGCCTAAACTTCAATTTCTGTGCTTCTAATGAAGAATAAAAGTTTTAGTTGTGTTACTTTAAAGAGGAAATTAAAAACTTTACACTTTTATTTCCAAATTAAATGTGTTTAACTGTTTTACCCCCCTGCTGCCTGCTCTTACTTAACAAAGTTTTCTTGTTCCTTTCATGATTAAAATGTTGTTATAAGGATTTCTTTGCCTCGTTTATTTTAGATTTAGATTTTAGATTCAATTATTGTCATAGCACAAGTACAAGTACTAAACAACGAAATGCAGTTAAGCATCTAACCAGAAGTGCAAAGCAGTAAAGTGCAGAGTAATGTGCATGTGTACAGGGATATATATATTAAAATAAATAACATTATAGATATATGTATATGAATATACTAGCAGGATATTTACAGTATGAACAGAGTGAAGTGAATACACTAAGATATATACAGCTATTAAGTTAAGATATTTAAATATAAAGGGTTTCCTCTCCTCCACCGGGTGCTGTTTAAAAAACCCGCCTTTTTCCAGGGCTTTTAATTACGGACACAAGGTCTGGATTGCTCTGTTGTCATGGAGATGCACCAGTTGGGTTGTAGTTGTAAGAAAGTGGAGTTTCAACTTCATGTTGAAATGTTGGCAAACTCAAGATTTTAGCCTCAACCTGCGAGCTTTAAGGGATCAAGAGACACTTCACGGCTCTAACAAGGACGGAAAAACACACGAGGAGGAACACTGACTCTGTACAAGGACATCTAACTCTTTCATGCATGAACGACAACTTCAGTCAGGAAGTGTTTTATTACTCTTTTTTAAATGCATTTGTCAAGGAGTTTTTTACACGTCCACTCAGATGGACTGCTTGCGTTTGAGTTTTCAACTGTATATTAAAATACGTTACCTGTTATAGCTGTTATATCGCTTTTGTTACATTCTAATAGCGTAGCCAGAAAATGTTGCAGATTAAACATTGTCAGTAAGTTCCAATATTGTATGGAGTTTAGCTGAAAGCCAGCGCATGATGTCCAGTTTAGTGGACAGACGATTCATTGTAATTTTCTCCCAACATATGATCAATACTTAACTGTATAACTCCATAGTTGTTACTAGATGTCCCCATCTGCTGTGCAATTTTGTGTTGCACTTACACTGGCTAGCCAGTGTATGGGATGATGCGTTATCGTCCACTGTGGTGGCTGATGTGCAACTATCAAAACCCAGGCACATAGAAGAAAAGAGCTTTTGAATAGCTGTGCACTGTAGCACATATCCAAGATCCAAATACACAGAAAATAAGTAAAATGCTCCACATAAACATAAACCAACACAAAAAGCAACCAAAGTGTTTATCAATAATAACTGGAGACAAAAACTGGATTCTGGGTCACAACTCTGTGGTTCTGACGTAAACTAGAAGACTGAAGAGAAAGACTTCATGACTTCAGCTGAAGTTGTGATGAATGACTGGAGGTTTCATGAGGCTTCCACATGACTACAGCAAAACATCCTTGAGGCTCCAAAACGATGGAGATGGAGCGACAAAAAGCAGATGAGCAGAGCAGAGGTTTTTTTTTTAAAATCTTTTAAGGGCTCTTCACAGTGAAACCAGCCTGGCTCTGTTTCCACACATCCTCCAACAGCAGATGAAACAGCCCGACAGGCTCGTCCCAAAGCTTTTTATCTCACCACCTGTTTTGCATTTTCAAAAGCCAGTTTGTCCCGACTCAGCCGAGGACCGAGCCGTGTGTGGGTTTCCTCTCACAAACAGAAAGAACCTGAAACAGTGCTACACCTCTTTAAGAAGCACATTTTAATCAGTTTGAATTAATACCAAAAGGTGTTCTTAACCTACTAGATGAAGAAAAACTACCAGTCTTGTAGTATCTTTCTTTGCTGTAGTGTGTTTTCTAATTAATGTTGCTTGCTATGGCAGTGTCTGCAGCCTTACGTCAAGCCAATAAAGTCATTTTAAATTGAAAGACAAACTAGTAGATCAGCAGAATAATGCCTGTGGTCCTCTGATTCAGGGGCAGATCTAGAGAAATGTTCATGTGGTGGCTTTGAGAGAGAAAACAGACAATCACATATATCAATGTTTGCATGGAAAAGCCCTCAAATAAAGATATTTGAACTCATTGTTGTAGCACTGAATAGAATTATCTAGAGGTGGCATTAGATATCAATACATTTTATTTCCAATTCTTCTTAATAGTATTTTTCTATTGAACATGAGCCTATCACTGAGTCTGAACTGTGGCTATAACGGATAATTCAAATAATTTCTATTTCTCTAGGTTTTTTTCCGTTTGAATCCTAATTAATGTGTTAGATTTTAAAGCATTTGACACCAAACTGGGGTGGCCGCTGTCACCTGTCCAGATCCGCCCCTGTGTTTGATCATCCGGGTGTTTACAGTCATTTATTACTTTGCTGCTGTTAAATCTGCTCAAGGTGCATCTTTCAGATTCAGCTTTTCAGGCAGAACATATCAAACATCAAGGGTTGGGTGAGGCTTCTGTCTCTCTGAAGAAAACTCCAGGTTAGACGGCTTTGAGAGATGAACCTTTTTATCTCCCTGCTGTGAATATTTTTCTCTGAGCAAAGGGGATCTGTAAACACGAGTGGCTACACACAGTCTGAGGTGATTTATGCACATTTTTAAATAGCAGCTTATTAAAACCTGAGTAAAGGGAGAGTTTTATCACCTTGTTCCCTATAACGGTGCTATGCTCAAAAAAAAAAAAAAATACTGAGCTCCGAGTCGTGTCCAGGAGACGAGCAGGAATGTTGAGGGTTAGTCATCGAGAGGCAAAGGACGACTCTGCCAAGGTGGCCTGTCCTCTGAGGGTGAATAATTATCTGCTTTAATTAAAGCACATTAAAGTGTGTGTGTGTGTGTGTGTGTGTGTGTGTGTGTGTGTGTGGAGGATTGTGTTTGATTGGGAAAGAGAGCATACGAAGACAGATTTGTGTCCATTCATGTGTGGTGTTTGTGCCTGCATTAGCACATGGGCTTGTTTGTGCATCCATGTGTGATATTTGGATGTGTTTACATAAGGGAATCGGCTATATTGTCCGTGCGGGATTCATGATGACACAGAACACTCTTATGCACAAAGAACCACATTTGGGGCACGATTTGCAAATTTATGGAGGTGGAAAGAATCTATCGACCATTTGCTGCATCTCTGCCCCAGACTGTGTAAATAAAAACGGCCGTAGTCTCCGTGACATTACCCGCAGGTTTCTGAAGAGCCGTCGTGAAGCTCAGCGTGGTCGTTGACTGATACTGAGCTGAGTTCAGAAATAGTTGTTTTTGGAATCAAGAACAACTCATCATAATGATATCTTCAGAATACAATTCCAGAGAACGTCAATAATCAATACCGGTAATATTGAATTGTCTCCTATTCTACATCTACTGTAGATAAACGTGTTAAAAGTTCTGGTCCTTTCATGTACAAACAAGCAAATATACTAAAATATCAGTGTGATTCAGTGTATAGACATGCTTAAAATCAAATCTGTGGTTTTCTTACTAAAGTATATTTTGATTTTGGTGCTACAAATGATATATTCATGTAGTTCCAGGTGTGTTTGTTGAAGGTTGGTTTAGCAATAAAATAATCAAATCTAACGAGAAACAAATGTTTGAATGATTCAATCCATGAATGGGCTTCCTAACACTTCTGCGCACCCACACAGTAATTTTCACATTTTTACATTTTGTTTTGAATTTTCAGTTTTATTGAAACCTTCTCAACAGAAACACTGAACAGGTTTCAGATCTGCGACCTGTCACAGGCGATACATCACATAAGAACCTGTCAATCGGCGTTCAGTACAAATATATAAACTCCTTACAGATTTTCTGTTCAGACCATATTGCAAACATACGGGAACACTGCAGCAGTCACAAAACGTACTGTAAAGAAACAAGAAAAACCACAGAGTGAAAGAAAGAAAATTAAAAATAAAAGCATCAAAGCTGATTGATTACACTTGCTGAGATCACAAAATCAGAGACAAAAGCCTTCTTTAAATATAAATTTAACAAAAACTACAAATATTTCCGGTACTTCCGGTTTTCACAGTTTAAAGTCACATTTAATTTATTGAAGCAGTAAACTGTTTTGGACTCTAACAGCTGATGTGTCTTTAATTAAAATACTAACATTCCCTCAATACTTCAGATAAATAATTATAGTAATGCTGCACGTTGTCAGAAAGTTAGGAAAACGTCCAAACTTACATGAAAAACACAAATCAACAGCACCTTTAGCAGGAATTTCTAGTTTAATTTTAAACATTAAAATATTTAACATGTTTAACCAGTGGTGTAGTGGTGCCTGGAGGAGCGGGTGACCCGCCCAGCAAAGTATAAACACCCTGTGTTATGAACAGTGACATGTTAGACTACTCTTGCATATTTAGCTCTTCCAAAAAGGGGCCAGTTGCAGATTGTCACCTAAATTCTGCTGGGGAGGGAGGATCATTCTGATTTTCACATTAGCCGCAGAAGAAGTGCAGATTTTGCGATCAATACAAGTGAGACCACCACATAGTTATGTATTCTGAGTGACGTAATCCTTACTCCGTCAATCTGATGCCTTCCCCATCCTAGGACAAAAATTCAGCTCGCATAACACTTTTGATTGATGTGCACCAGAGGGCATTTAGAAGTGGGTATACCAGATGCTCATACTCCGTAGTAGACCACTGTGTTTAACATGTAAATACACTTTAGTTTCATCCTCACCACATAATCTTCGATCAATCAAAACATCTGTGTGTGCAAAAGTTTTAAATCAGATGCATTGCCTAGTGTTAGCGAGCTAACAAGCTAGCTGTTGAAGTACATAGCATTCGCTTTTGCACAGGGAACTCAATTTGAATGTTCGGCTAAAAACTCAGAGCCATGCTTTTTTGTTTTTAGCTGGACAGAACATACCGAGGGTGGAGGGACGGAACAGTTCAAGTACAAAAATCTGAATCTAGTCACAGGTGAAACTACAGCACACAAGGGAAATCCAAACCAAGAGCAGTACAAAATAATAACACTGTCGATAATACGTAATCTGTATTGTTCTGCAAGTATAAAAAAATATAAGTATATCTTGCATAAACAGATATGGGCTTATGTACCTTTACTGCATGGACTACACTGAGTCACATGTAAAGTTAACACTGGGCTTTTTGGCAAGCTAATTACTGACAAATGATCGTAATATTTAAACATATTAAACCATTTCTGATTCTTTTTTATTGAATTTACCACAAGAAAATGCCGTAGAAAGGGAGTTAAAGAATAAAAACTGCCAGCAAAGGTTTGTGAGCGTGATCAGTTGACTATGGTGGTGCAATCAGCTTTCATAGATGGTGGAAAGTTCACAGTATGTGTGGTTGTGTACTGCAGTGGTTGAGGTCTCTGATGTTGTCCTGAGGGGTGAAGGAAAAAGTGGACAGAGAGATGTCGTAACAAAAAAATACAAATCATATGAACAGTAATTAATTGGAGCAAAAGGAAGAGAAACGTTTATCGTGTAAAAGAGACAAAGAACGCGAGCGAGACAGGAAGCGATAAAAACAAAAGGTGAGGTAGAAAAGAGATGGAGAAGAGTAAAAGGAAAGAGAAAGCAGGACGAATGTAACAAGAGGCATAAAGAGGCAGATCTTCCAGTTTCACGTTGACCTAAACAATGCCAGAAATCATCCAAGGGCTTTTCTACATCTGGCGCTTCACAAGAACCCACAGTGGGTTCTTCCTCGGTGCCGATCCGTGGCTCCAAACAAGAGACTGTACCGATCTGACCTGAAGATCAAAGGCTGAGGGATGCCTAGAGATTCACCAGACACCCTGGACAGAACGGTCCAAAGTTTGATCCCTGACATCCATCCCAAACCGGCACAAAAACAGTGAATGTTCACAGGGTTCAGATGAATCTTAGGACCAAGAAGTTCCAGTAACTCCAACCATGTCCCGAAGAAGATGACCCTCACAGACTTTTTAAAAGTGTTCTCCGGGTTGGATGAAAATGTTCACACAGCAAAATCTCCATATCCGGTGGGACAGAAGGCGGCACTGCGGAGGTTATCGAGGCAGTTGACGAGGATTAAGGTGCCGGTCAGGTGCTTCCACTTCTTGGTGATGGGGTTCCTCATCTTGTCCAGGCCGAGGTGGAGCTCCTGGATGATGTCTCGGTAGCTGTCCCCCACGTGGGCGGCCCAAGTCAGGAGGAAGTCGTAGGCTGGCTTCCACATGGACTGAAGGGTTGGGATTGTGGTCAGAGAGAGAAGAAGAAGAGTTAGGATGGTACAGATTGTGGCCCTTCCTCGGTCAACCTTCTCTTCTCTTTATATGCGAGATTAAAGCCCTACTCTGGCTCTGATTGAGCCTAATCCTAACCAACCAAACCAAGACAGGCAAAGAGAACTAGCCAATCAGGACCAAAGGAAGTCATGTGATTACTTCGCCCCTATTTTGCTTAGAAATGTGTGCTAAGCTTGTGTATGTTGAAAAGACAACCAGATTTTGAAGATGTTTGAAAGATAAAAGCAACATAACTAGTCACCTAACTCGCTACCTTACAATTAATGTAGATTAGGTAGCTAGCATTTAGCTAACATAAGCTATCTTAAGATGTGACTATATGTCGTTTTTTTTATCTTTGTAACATCTTGAAAATGTGGTCGTCTTTACAACATAAATTATCCTAGCACGTAGCATATCTAAGTACAGGAAAGGAGGAACTGTTACTGGAGCACAGACTTTCCCAAGTCTCTCACCTCATTGTCCAATAGACCGTTCTTGTCGCGGTGCGGAGCCTCGTAAGCCTCCATCTGCTGTCTGGACACTCGAGCAAGTTTCTCGGCCAGTTCCCTCCAACGGGACGCCACCTCCACTGCCGTGGTCAGCAAGACGAAATCCAGGACCAGTCTGGCAACCAGACCCTGGCAGTCCATCTTCAGCAACGCCTGGTGGGGGAAAGAGAGACAGTTTTGATCATATAATTGTTATTTTTTCATACATGGGCTATAAGGAAAATCTATTTATGTTAAATTAGAAAAACACAGATCCAGCTTGGTTGAATGGGCTGAAAGGGTTACTAGGAACCATGTGGACCAAGATCTTTATTCACAAATTGACTTTCTTGTTTAATACAGAATCCCATTTTATAGTCCAGTTCCAAAAAGAGTTTTCCCCTCAAGCAGTTTAATTTCAATGCTTTTTAGAGGGTTAATGAAGTAAAAATATCCAGTATTTCACAAGAGCAACAAAAGGATGAGAGAAGTCAAAAGTTTTTGGGTTTTGTCAAACACAAAAGCATGTAGTTGAAGAACAAACAACCTTCCATGTGGGTGAGTGTATGAATCCTTAACCCCTCCTGTAAGTAGTCGTGTCCCCTCAGGCTGCTGCTGTAAATATGTTCTTACACAGCTAACCCGGTTAAATGAGGGTTAGGAAATACTGAGCATTAATAAAAGCAGCTGACTGGAAAATACACTGCAGGCAAGATTTATTTATTTTTCTTGGAAAGAGGCACAACGGACACTGAGGAGGTTTATTTTCACCAATACTAAAAAGTGCGGTGTGTGCATGTGTGTGTATGTGTGTGTCCATCCAGAGATAAGATTGTGGTTCAGAGAGGCAACTGTTCACACACACACACACACACACACACACACACACACACACACACACACACACACACACACACACACACACACACTTCAGAGTGATGCACTGTCCTGTGGTGATACCTTTCAGGCTCTTTGCAGGGGAGGTTTTTCTTTGCTTTCAGCCCCAGAAAGCTTCAAGCAAGCAGACACACTCTGGAAAAGAGTGTTGTTGTTTTTTAACAGGGGTGTGACACAAGTGTTTGGGGGATTGTATTTGAAGATATTTCAAACTAGACTCTAAACTAAAAAGTATGAGGCAGACGTGATCATTTAGGCTTGATCATACTACAAGACTTAGTGCTCAGTAGTAGTTTAAATTACAGCAAACATATATATATATATATATATATATATATATATTTTACAAGCTTTTCACATGTTTTGTTTCCACAAATCTTAATTAGCCAGTAAGATGTTGATTTAGATGGAGGGGTACAGCAGGGGCGTTTACAGAGGCGGGGCCGTCCATGTCATGCAAGCATGTTGGGAAGGGGGCTAAATTACGCTTAATGTTGGGCTAAATTTTAGATAGTGTTAGCGATGGATGGATTCAAAGTTCCTGTGACCTCTGACCTGAAGATATCTGAATAAAAATTGGTTCTGTGGGTACCCAGAAGTCTCCCCTTTGCAGACATGCCGACTTTATGCCAATCCAATGCAGTTTTTGTGGTATAAATGTATTATTATTTTGTCTAGTATACCTGAATGTTTTTGGGGACTTTGGTCCCCGAGCAATTTTCGAGTTGAATAAACTAGGAATGACTGGAAAGCTGTGACTTGATGCCACTCCTGCATAAGTCAGTGGCCCTCTTGTGCCACCCCGGCATTATTATAACCTAATACTTGCCAGTAACAGTAATTTAGGAGTAGTGTTATTTAGAAATATAGACAGACCTTTGCAGCAGGATGCATGAGAGGTTTAGTTGAGGGCTCCATAGTAGCTCACCTTCCCAAAACTCACAAAGGTGAGCGCTAACAGTGTCTCTCAGCAGCCACACTGACAAGCCTGCCTGCAGATGTGTCTGCAGACATTTTCTGTTTATTGACCTTGTGAGTGCAGACATTATTATTAACTCAAAATGCCAGACGCCCAATGAATCTGTTTATCTATGGTAAACAGCACATCCCTCTGAAAGTGGAGTAGAAGTAGAAAGTGGCATAAAAATAAAATACTGTTCTTGTCATTCCAACTCCCATCTGAACACAACAGCTTCCACGCAGTGAATATTCAGTTTATTAACGGCTTTATAAGATCAGATCAGAGGTCAGCGTTGTGTTTAGTGCTGCGTGAAACTCATGACAGATTTGTCTTAATGGCCTTCAGACAGACAAGAAGTCCTGAGGTTACATGAAGTGATTCATCTTGCCCGGCCCCTGATTACTCACATCCATGTGAATATGGAAAAGTAAATATATTTCAGGTTATGTACTTTTATGTAAATCATATCAGAGATTTCCCAGATGTAATCTGCAGAAATGTACGTTGCCCCCAAAAATTAAAAAAATAAATGAAATTAATTTCAAAACCTTCAACTGCGGAGCCTCGACTTAATTTAATGGAGCTTGAGTGGTTTCTAGTGAATCAGCCTCTCTGTCAGTCAACTGCAGCTTCAAAGAAATACACACACACACACACACACACACACACACACACACACACACACACACACAGAGTCAACAACCAAAACACTCTAATCTTAATCAAAAAGACCAAATTTCACACTGATTTCTCTCACTCAGTCACTCAAATTCAATCTCACGATAAGCGACAATATTTTGGCCCAATAACAAGTTTCTAATCACACTGCTGTAACACTGAAACAGACAGAACACATGATGTTGATGAACAATAATTGAGTTACTTGTAAGTTATCCTTTATTGACAACCGCAGGGAGATTCATTATCTGCATTTAACCCATCTTAAGTATTAGGAGCAGTGGGCAGCTGGGAACCAACTCTGCAAACCAGTGTGGCGTCATTGCAGTCAGCTTCTCCCGGCTAGGATTCCTTCAGTGTTCATGGTTCAGGAGGTTTCTACCGGGAGCCCAATGATCCACAGAGGTCTCCTCCTCTCCAAAACAAACCCGCTGATTAAAACCACTAAACACACTGAATAAAGCAGTTCCACCTTAAAAACCACAGCTTCTGGCAGACAACCACAACACATGCATAAAGGGGATATGACGCCATGTTGACAGCCATGTTTCTATAGTAGCCTAGACGAGACAAACGCTTGTTGTAGAAGGGCCTTTTGCATTTTTTTGCAAGTTTCATCGTCAAATTCAGACGTGAGCAGTGTTCATTTAGTTGCAATATGCAACTTCACCACTAGATGCCACTAAATCCTACACACTGGATCTTTTAAAACACAAGTTAAAGTAAATTCTTGGAAAACATTACAAGTGCATGAATAATGATTTCAAGAGCAGAAGACTGAAATGTGCTGCCCTCTCTCTGGTTCTTGATTAACAATATGAGGACATCTACAGCGATAGGGACTTCGTTTTAACTTGTTGATAAAAAATAGCTGGATCAGTTTTTTTCCTGGATCATATTTCAGAGAGAGAGAATGATAGAAGAGGAAACAGCTGCAGAGAGCGGACTGATGAAACTAAACCTCCCACATGTAATCAACGCAAACAACACCTTTTATCACACTGCTGCTCCTGCAAAGTGTTTCCATTGAAAACCACTGATCTGATCAAAGCTGCTCAAAACACCTGCACTGATCGAAGACACTCAACTGAAGCTAATATATTATTCATCAGTTTATACCTGTAATTGATTAATTATTAACACCGCTGTGCACAAGACTGCAGATATCTTATTGTATAATATGGGACTAATTCATGGAGAAATAGACAAAGGTAACAAAGTACATTTAGTATTTTCTTTTGTCTTATATCTTATAAAATACATACACACACACAATCTCGTGTTCCAGATAAACAGCTCAATTTGTTACTGATTTTGCTCTTTTCACAAAACAAAATCAGCAGACTTTAAAAGTTTAAAAATATTAAATGTATTTAACTTTCATAAGACAAGACAAGACAGGAAGAACCTCGTGCTCCCAAGGTCGTGTCCTTTCCATTTATTAGAATAATCTATTTTTACACCCTTTTCTACTTCTTTTATCTCTTTTATGGGTTCTATAATGAACTGCAGCCCTGTAATGAAGTGAATTAACCTGGATAACCTCCAACACACACATTATTCTTTCCAAACCAAATTGAGATGATGAATTATTTGGTTTTGAAACAGGCACCACAAACAGCCCAGTATCTGTATTCACCCCCTCCTTCCTCGTCTCTCTCTCCCTGTCTGTCTCTATCTCCCTCCACCACCTGGCCGACAAGCACTTTGGCCTTCTCCTGTGATGTCCTTCGTCTGCTGATTCAGGCTTCACACAGGTTCCAGTCTAAATATAGACCTGGTCCACACACACACACACACACACACACAGACACACACACACACACGTCAGGGTTCAAGACTTGAGCCGGCTGTCTGGAAATGAGCATGATGTGTTCAAATGCAAATCAGGAGCTCATCTACTGTTGTTTAAGCCGGAAAGAATTAAAGCAGGAGACAGGAAGGAGTTTGTGCTTCAAAATAAAGGTCAGGAGGCCAGGGAGTCATTTACCTTCAACCAAGATATTGTTTTTGGGAAAAAAAGACAAGTCATCTACCTCTGAGTCAGATATCATGTGCTCTCACTGAAACAGATGGAGGTCAAAGGTCAGCGTCTTGCTCAAGGACACTTCAGTTCCAGTCATTTATCACCTGTACATCTGAGTGCCTCAGTTTTGTTCATGGGAGCTTCTTCATTGTTTTATTTCTTGACTTCATTGGTTAGGTTGATTAGATTTGTTTGGCATATTCTGGAATTCTGGGTAATGTTATTCTTAAAACTGGCAAAGTAACGTTGAGTGAACTCCAAAGACAGTTATCACACACATGAATTATGTTGCGCTCTCCGTGCAATACCAGAGGGTAGAAATGAATCCACAGCTGCAGCACAACACGGTTTTCTTTATCGATGTCTCTGTTTCCACATTATTAAATAACAATATGGTTCTGTCCTAAATATAGAAGCCAGTCCGCTCCCTGAGAGACGTAAGTCTCTACAGAATCTGAGATAGCGGCGACCTGCAGGAAGCCCTGAAGCAGACGGACAGACGGAGCTGACAGCTGACTGGGCGGCTGTCAAATCAGCTTCACTTCCAAAGGCTTCAACAGGAAGGAGGGAGGAGGGGGAGATGATAATACTGACAGGTAGAAAAGAGAGAAAGAGAGAGAGGAAGTAGATGCAGAAAGGACAAATAAAGAATGAAAAAGACGCTGGAGAGAAAGCTCATTTTGTTATTTTGTACAAGAAAAAGTGATTAAATGCAGCTTTTCTTCGGGGCAGATACACAAAGTAATTGTCACTCTCCTATAATGGCAAAATGAACTGAACCCGACTGAAGCAAACGGTGTGATTAACATACAACAAAACAACAGCCACCTCGATTGTATATTACACATGGTTGGTATTGTACATTGGATGGTCTTCATGTTTAAACAATCAATAAAAACGAGTGAGATAAAGAGAGAACAGACAAATGAACTTCGGTGTTTTCAATCTCCCTTTCCATCTTTAGTCATCATCCAGGCTCTTCAGATGTGGCAGAAACACAAACTCCCTAAAGAGAGGAAGTTTGGCAGGACGAAGCCGCTGTTGAGCTAACACTTTTGTTTTTGACTCTTCGGTTCAGATCAAACGCTTCCTCTAGTTTCTCAGCAGGAACTGACAGCAGGATTTAATTTGAAACATCCTCAGAGGCTCAGAGCAGTTTGGACTCTGCTGTGATGAATTCACCTGAACAAAAAGGCATTTTTCCTGCAACTATTTCAGCTTTAACAAACAGCTAGAGAGCTCTATATAGCAATGAGGTCGGGATAATCAGGTTGGTTAATATTCATCCCTTAATTAACATGCTATTGGCTGTCACAGGGGATGGAGGAGGTTGTTCGTTCATAAAGACCTCTAATTTTCCGAGCCGTGGTTTTATGACTTAAGGCACTAGTTTTCGATGGGAGTCTACAAGCTGGCGATTGATTACGTCCTCTGCAGGAATGATTCGCCCCGCCTCTCTGCATGTATCTATTATTAAACGACACTCTCCTGCCTTTTCAACCACTCTCCTCCAATGACAAGCGCAAGGGACTCTCTCATTTGTCCTCAGCCTTCGTAACTCGAGCCACAGCGTTAAAAGATCTGCTGGGGCGGTGTCGGATGCCCCCCCAGGCCTCCAGCTCCGTCCTGATCAATGCCTGCTCAAATTTCACACGAGAACACCTGTCGGCTAGCGTGGAAGAGAGAGGGGGAGACGTGATGAGCTGTTCTCAGCCCAGAAGACAAAACATAAGTGCCTGTTCTGCTGCAACACTTTCATTTTTGTCAGAGTGTCCAGAGCGGCAATTAAAGGCAGCAGGTTTACAGCAGAAATATCTCTCTGCCCGCTTGAAAATTCCCCAGAACTTGTTTTACTTTCCACTTCACCATCAACTGTGTTTCATATATCTACGTCTCTGTCCACAGCTGTAAATCAAGCGTGGTATAAGGGAATATGTAAGAATACCTGTGCTAAGCAATGCTATTGTGGTCCTGCTGCTAAACTGATTAGCTCAGCACACATGTGGTTGTGCTGAAGATTGAAGAGACACCAAGATTAGTGCAAAATTGGTATATTTCCCTTACAGCTCAAAAATGTATATGGGCCTCAAAACTAGCAAACTGTTGGGCTTTACAGTTAAATAAAAATTAGTTAACACAAAAAGATATGGATATACTGGGTGATGTTATGTAAAGAAAATGCCACATTGAGCTGGTGAGATGAGCAGCAGAGAGATGAACTCTGCAGTTTGTGCCAGCACGCCTTGAAAAGTGATATTCTGCTCATGTGATGCCTTGGTGCAGTATTTAAACATAGACTTTTTTTTTTTAGGGCTTTAAGCTGCTACTTTTCTTAACAATACAATGTGTACTATGTAACTGCATCAATGAAAAACCTACTTTAACACAATGCAGCAGAGAAATGAAAGGAAGTGATGACAGCCCAGTGATCTAAGCGACTCCCCCTCCCTGTAGGCCTACAATGTGTAAAAGGAGTCGGGTTTTCTGCAGCACCAACAATGGGCTAACATAGAAAACTTAAAGCTAAGCATTAAAACTGAAAGCAAGGGGGAACACCTACTAACTTCTCTAAATCTCTAGTTTGTTTAATCCACATAAGAGCTAAAGAGTAAAAATGACAATACGTGCTTTTAGGGGGAGCTCTGTTTGTCTCTTGAAGGTCAAATAATTTCATCCTATCCTTTCTTGTCCAAATAACCTGCACATAAGTGGTGTGATCTTTGTGAAGTGCTTAAAAAAGGCACCTGGATTTGTATCTTGGACACACTTGGATTAACGCATTGTTCTTTAAGATGCTTGAATTAGACTTTTATTTAGAACATTTTACAGATTAGTGTGTATTTGGGTGTTTTCATCCTAAAAAGGTACAGGTCTTGACTGGATAAAAGCTTTATTATAAAAAGAAAGCAGTGAAAGCTTTGTTTGCTAATCAAGGATTTTTAAGCCAGAGGTTCTCAACGTAGGAATGTTTTATTGAGCAACAATTGTATAAGACGGGCTATTTCAGTGATTCAAGCCTGTGTGACTCACTAGACCTTGTTCCTGCAGCCTGACGACAATTTACTGCAGTCTGGGGAAACTGTCGCACACACATACAGCAGATAAAACTGAGCAGGGACTTTTCTGCAGCAGAAACAACACGTTTTAGATGTGTCTAGATATAAAAATCAGCTTAAGACAACCTGTTATTTTACAAAAATACTACTGTTCAGTGAAAGCTGATAAAACATAAGTCCAGTAGGTCTGAGCTTTTACAAGAAAAAATAAGGCAAAAGGGTAGAGATTGGGTAATATTATATTATGTCCTTAGTCCAAATTCAAATAAATGCTTTTGTCAATATCAGACAAAGCCATGCAGGTTGTGTGGCCATAGAGCCAAATGCATTCCTCCTTAAAAGGCTAAAGTAGGAGATATAAAATAGTGAAAAACGTTGATCGCAGTTTCCAATAGCCCAAGTTGATGTCAAATACCTGACTTTGAGAAGCTGGAACCACAGAAAGTTTGATATTTTAGCTTAAAAATCACCCAGCCTGGGGGTCTGAACCCCCACTACAGATCGCCAAATCTTCACAGGAGGTTGCGAGGACTTTTTGAGGAGCTGATAGAACAATGAGGAGAAAACCCTGAATTTATGAAAAAAGAATCCTATTAAGTCTGTATTTGCTTTAATGTGTCTCATGTAATGATGCATTTTAACCTCAAATAGATGTTCAACCTGTCATGATGGTAACTTTTCAGCAAACAATAACTTTAAATCTGATTTGGCGTGAACAGCTTGCAGAGCAACATGAGACTCTGAACGTCTGGCTGATACACGGAGTAATGAAATCAGATTTTGGCAGTTGGCCCTTTATCTCATGGTGAAACATTATGTCAGGGTTTAAACTATTCTTTTTCTCTGTAGCTGCGTTCAGAAATGTAAAATCAAATCAATGTCATACAACACTTGAATGTGCTGTAACACTAACAACTCAAAGACAACGGTCGCCCTTGGTGATTAAAGTGTTTCTGACTTCAAAAGAAAATTACTGGACTTCAGTAAAGGACATCTGAGTGTCTGCCTTTCATTTTCCAGTAAAACATGGAACTCAGAGGAGTCAGGATGGAGCCTGGTTCAGAGATAAGAAAGCCAAGGTGTTCTTTGTGCACACAGTAAGTTTAGAGCCTCAGCAGGAGTTGAAGATATCCGCAACAATAAGAAAACAAGCATGCTTTGCTTTAGACTTTGTGAGATTTTGTGGAGGTCACGTGATCTTACAGCCAAACAGGTAGAGGTAGTAGCAGGTGAGCCGTGCTGGATAACAGTGCAAAGTAACTTAGTGTCCCATTTAGCAAGGCATTTACCCCCAGCAGTGCATGCACGTTTCATCAACTCTGCCTGGATAAACAGCACTTGGTAAACGTTCTTTGCTAGAGTACTTTTTGAATAATGGCGTCTGGCGAGGGAAATGTCTCGGGACAATTTTGCATCCCCCAGGGCGCCGGCGCTGTCGGAGAAGAAAAACACATCGAAGCCTGCGTGTGTTTGCTTGACAGAGTTGTTGTGGCTCAAACTGCAGATGTTAAGTTTCATTTCTATGCTTGCCTTTACAAGATTTTCAACTCCAAACCCCCACCCCCTTCATTTTTCATGTGATGGCTGTTCCCGCTGTGGGCAACCTCCGGCTGTAAAGACAAGTTGTTCACCGTTCATGTGACTGAGCGTTAAGATAGTGTCACATTGTCCGACTGCAACACAGGCTGAGGGCAAAAAGATGTAGCAAACAGACATTAATCAATCTGACTGACTAGGAAATTAGATTTTTGTTCTTTTTAGCTTCAACAGAGCGAAACTAATGATGCAGCAACCATCTGAGGGACACTGATAAAAGCACTCAGTTTGTAATGTGCATCATTTGAGAATAAATGCTGTTGCTGCAGTGCCTGACAATTTTATTTAACATTTATCTGTGCAGTAAATGCTTTTGCTGAACGTGAATGCTTTGTGAATAATGTACATTAGGAAGATATAAGGGAATGGCTCCAACTGTAAGACTTGACATACTGTATTTCTCAGTTCAAGTAAAATTTTTTGATTGTGAACTTCCCCCATCTCTTTCCTAGAAAACAATGAGAAAACACTTTTAGCAGCTCCAATGTGAATATGGTTGTGACTTTGTGAAAGATGGATAAACAAAATTAAGTCATTATTCATCCATAAATGTAATATATTGACTGTTTCCGGCTTCTAGAATGTGATAATTTCCTGTTTTATATCATCACAATGACTATATTTGTATATTTGTATATCTGAAGACATCACCCTTGGCTCTATAAACTTACCATAGGCCTTGTCACTATTTCTGGAGATTGACAGATACATGATGAATTTAAATTGAACTAATTTGTATATGAGACAGTGACAGATTTTTCACCCCCATAATAACACCCTTTGTTTCTATCTTTAAAAAAAGGGGTACAGCATCAATATCCCTGACTAACCAAGGCTGAGATTTATAATCAAAAATCCTGTTGCTCAGGAAAACACAATATGTGAGTGACTACAGTCAGAATCAAACAACTTCTGCCAGGTGAGTTAGGTGTTATAAGTGTGTCTATCCTATATCCTTGTGAAAACCATGACAATAAAAACACTGACGGACTAAAACGTCTTAAATATCTTACCATCATGAGTTCCCTCTGGAAGGACTTCCTCTCCTTGTTCTCCATGTTCATACACTCCTCTTTGAGTTTCTCCAGAACCGACGCCACTTTCTCCGGCTCATTGTCCAACTCGGTCCGGCAAAAATAATTCAGTGGCAAATTCCCGTACCCAAGAGCATCTGCAAATGCCCTCCAACTTCCAACATTCTCCATTAAAACCATCCTCACTGTTGCGTAGATGTACGTAAGAAATTTGCAAGGCTTCAAGATCTGATCCAGCAACATTGTGGTCGTTAGGTCTGGCCCACACCAATAAATAGGCTTGACCTTACCCAGAACTAAAACATTCTTGGCATGGACAAGGCCTATCTTTCCCTGATAGTATCCGATGTACCACTCTTTGGTCCTAAGTTGCCCTCGCAGTTTGATTTTCTCCTCGCTGAGCAAAGCAATAACATCCCCCTTCTTGTACTCCAACAGATACGTGCTCTTGTGCTGCCTAATCACGGTTTTGATCAGCTTGCCAAATTTAAGGTTGGTAATGCACCGGTCCTGAAACTTTGGGTATTTGGAAGTGACAGCCAGTGGCGAGAGGACAATCTTATCCACCTCTTTCTTTTTCAGAAACCTCCTCTGGCCTGTTATCCTCGTTCCGGTCTTTGGAGGAGGCTGTGGAGTTTGCACACAGAACTGGGTGAGGATACAGTCAAGGGCGTCTTTAACTTGGACCCTGAGAGTGAAGTCTGAGATGCTGTTTGGGTTGTGCGATGTGATCATGTACAGGAGCCTACTGACTTTCCCCAATTTGACCTGAAATCCTCGAATCACACCTGCACCCTCAGTCGCCTTCACCTGGTAGTTGGACATGTTAGAGTACAATCCCACCTGGAGGTCCTGAGGGTACCCCAGCACGAACTGGTGCTTCCCCCACAACTGGAGGGCCACTGGCGGGGTGGAACTAGCCTGTCGGCCCACTTCGCTTACCAACAAGGTCTTGGGGGCGCAGTCATGCCCAAACATGGCAACAACTGTCTTGAAGGAAGGGTGAATGTGCTTGGGTCCATAGACACCCAGAGTTACTTTCCTCTGCACATGGTCCCAAACAGTCATATTGTGGCTGATATACTGGGACTGAATCACAACCGCCACATACATACAAGGCTCTAGACTATCCAACTGGACCTGGACGGTATCCTTGTAAATGTAAGCATTAGGGATGGGCGTGTAAGGTCCTTCTTTGCAGTCGCTTCGAACACAAAGCACCTCTGCAGTGTGACAGCTCTCCTTCTTGACAGTTACCAATACCTTCATTTCCAACGTGATGAAGGACTTGGTTTCCATGTTGCTGAGCTTGATCTCCACCACAGGGCTGACGGTGGAGCAGCGGTCACTGTTGAGCTCCAGAGGAGGGTCTAATAAGGCTTTCATGGAGATCTGCTGGTGGTCTCCATTGCTGACATGGCCTTCAGGGATGTGCACACTGATGTGGGTGTCCGGGAGCTGAACAACTCCGCCATTGCTGTCCAACATGCACACAATGTTCGTCTCCACCGGCTGCGTCTGGCCCCATCCAGGACTCTGACCCAGAGAGTCAAGGTCATGGCAAGATCTGGCTAGCTTTCTGTGGTTCAACCAAGCAGTCCTAAAGTCCTCCCTGCTCTGAAACTGCTCCGGTGACGGAGCCTTAAGGCCCGTAAAGAATCCAGAGGAGGGTAAGGTTGGATTTGACTGTGCCTGCAGGACTGAGAGTTCTGAGAGACTGTGGGAACGTTTACTCCTGAAAAATGGGTTATCCCTGTGGAGGTTAGGTGCATCCTCTTGGTTTGGGCTGGTGGGGGTGGTATTGTTAACGTGGCAGCTGCTGAACCCATTGGTCATGATTGTACTAGTGTTAAAGTTGGAGCAAGATGACGGAGATGCCAGTGCATCAAACAAGATAAGATCTGCTGAGTTCCTTACACCTGTGTCTTTACAGTTTTGATCTAACGGACAGATAAAGGGGTTCACAGAGAAGGGGCTGTTGTTGTTAATTGGGGAGGGCTTAAGGCTCATCTCTGTCCACTCCCCCAAACCACCAAACTCCTTGGACCCATCCTCGTATCCTTCCCCAAGACTGTCGATCATCCCACTGTCGCTAAGCGAGGAGTTCCTGAAGTTGACCGGCTGGACATAGGCGGCTGGGATGTAGCCCATTTCCGTGTTGTTGTGGGCATACCACCACTCTCCACCTGACGTGTCCAACACATAGAGACGATCACCTTTGGAGAATTTCAACGTGGTGAAGCTGCTGGGGCAATAATCCTTAATGGCAACCACTTCCTGTGCAGCTCCATAGGAGGCTGAAGTGTCAAGTCTTAAGGCACTTGGAGAAGGCACTGAAAAGGAAAAAAATATTAGACCAAATCACAATTTAAAACTATTAGTGATGGTTTTTTATTTGTCTTGATTGCAGAGCATTATTTTAACCGGCTTGGTCTTATTTTAATCACTCATCGGCTGATTACTCAAAACACTGCCATTAACAGTGTTTATTTCATAATCAGACATAATGGACCAGTTGTACTAATGAAATGATGGTACTACAGGTCTGTTATCATTTCAATGGTTAATTTGAAAAACTTTTAGAGAAAAGATCATCCCAGAAAAAATAAATTAAGCCAAGATACACCCAAAATAATGATTTTCTAATCATTCTGTAACTATAAAATGTTCATATTACTCTACTATAAAGGTACGAGAGGACGAACTGCATAATTTACTGCATAATTGACTATTTATAGTTCACCTCATTAGCGTATATGGAGCATGTAAGCAAAGCTGTAATGAAGTGCAACCAGTGAAGTGAAAGAGCCACAGAAAGAATATTAATGTTTTCAACAACATGACTGAATAATTGAATTGCAAAAGATGAAAAGCCCAATATTAAAACAACAACTTATTTAAATTCTAAAGATAATGCATGAACATTGATTAATCAGTCCTTTGACTGAATGAAATAATTGAGCCTTGGACCTTACACACATAATAACAACAATGATGTAAAACTGGTGCGGCTCCAGTAAAACACTGACCTTTTACATCATTGAGACTTGCTCCAGTGACTGCTTCACTGAGGTCAATGAGCGTCCCCTCAGACTTACAGCGAGGAAGGATGTGGTTGTTGTTTGTCACTCTGATGATTCGATGGGCAGCCATGGCTGGGACTTATCGTAGCATTCGCTCATTGGCAGCTTTTCATCTGGATGGGAAACAAACAAAGGACATTTCAGGGTGGGAGCAACCAGCCAAATTTAAACACATCTGCACTCAGGCGTTTAGCTGATGCTCACATCTAGAAAGACTTCCCAAGGCAACGCTGGAGTAGGAAGCTTAATTTTCTAGATCACTAACACAGTTAAAAGCTACAAAGGTCAAAGCCACTGCTGTGGAAAATAAGGTTGACAAATATCACAGAATTTTTGAAGGCGCTGTGTGAAGTATGTGCTGGGGATATAATGACTCCTGGTTGAACAGGGACAGTTTTTCTAAATCAATGGAAAGACCATGAGTGTTGAACTGAGAGAAGACAGAGAGAGGTGTGATTCAGGGGGACAACAATCAAAAAGCAATAAAGAAATGAAACCTAAAGAGATTAAAGTTCTGAGTGAAAGTGACAATAAAGAGAAGGTCAGAAACATAATGTCAACCATGAGCTGAAAACGTAGTGTGCAAACAACATTACAGCAACATGTGGACACTTGAACATCACATTCTTGTGTGATTGTTGAATATGTAATTCCAAAACTGTGGTCATTAGCTGCTATTACAGCCTTCACTCTTCTGGTTTCAGGTAGCATTTTAAAACCTGGCTGCAGGGTTATGCTTCCATTCGGCCTAAAGAACATTAGTGAGGTTGACACATTTGTGACAAAGACAAAATCCCTAGGGAAAGTAAACAGAGCTGTTAACTACAGTAGTTCACCAACTAGATTATCTGCTTTGCCACTTGAAAAACAGCCTCAGACCAAGTATTTGGACACTTCTGTCCACATATTTTTGGCCATATAGCATATATGAAAAGCTCATACCCAACCTCAGAGACTAAGTTGTCTGAAGTCACACAAGTCCTAATATTTTCCAATAGGGAATTCAAACCAGCAACCTTTTCACCATCTCTTTATCCTCTGGCTGTACAGTATAAGCAGCACTACTCTGTGTGTTTTAAGCATTTACATCTGCGATTGTATCAACCAAGTTACCAATTTCCTTGTCAGACTTGAGCTGGGATTCAATTTGTGTATGAAAACACTCAGTCAGCAGAGGACTGTAATCTGATTAGAGAGGAAGCAAGAAATTGTTTTGCAGCAAAACGTTGTTCCCTTCAGTCACAAGAGACTTTATTATTCCTTCAGGACGTGGCGAGTGGCGGCAGTGGGAACGTTTGCATTTGCACGCTAATGATGCCATTTTAATCTGATTAAGGCAACACAGAATGTGGAAGCTGCCATGTAAATGCTTTTTACTGATTCACTTCATTAGCACTTTAATGCTTGGAGGTTCATTGTCACATTAAACACTGAGGATTCTGATTCAGGTGCAGGTGTTTGTTTTCATAGAATACAGCACTGCAACATCACTTCACTATGTTCACTAATAACATAATAGAATTGGCTGTTATTAGCGAGGTTTGACGTCAGAGACGAAATACACAGATTTTATCTTTCTATACTCACATTAATGTTTTTTAATGTAACCCTTTCCCGTCAATCTTTAGCTGTCACTGTCAATTAAAGGCAATAAAAGCCCCAAAAAAGGTATACTTATATAGCACCATGCCATGCAAGGTGCCAACTGCTCATCAGAAACGGAAACTGTTTCAATATCATTACACGCAGTGATAAGGCTGAATTGTGCAAACTTCCGAAGGCACAAAAGTTAAAGAAAACTACTGTTAAGATAAGGCAATCATTTTGTGGGTTAGAGGTCTTTTCAACATCTTCTTTAAACTGTGATATGCAGAATATTGCCATTTCTTTATCTTCTTGACAGGAAGCTAGTGTTTGTCCCAAAGGACAACTTTTATCTGATGAGATACATTTTCAATTTTTGTTCCTATCACTTCTCCAGTTCTTTATATAGCAGTCAAGTAGACAAAACAGACTCAATATCACTGCTGTAAGAATAATGTACTTTCAGCTGTGTTTGTATCTGAACACAAAAGTGAACTGCTTGGTTATTGTTTAGGGTTTTAGTGAGAAGACTACTTTGTGTTGGCAAAAAACCTCCACTCTTTTTATTCTTATATATTATGTTATTGGACTGGAGACCCGGGACTGGCAGGTGAAATGAACCTGGTGACTGTGACCTCTTTATCCGTGAGCCGCTCGCAGCTCCAGTGTGACCCCAAGACCCCTCTGGAGCTCTGCAAACTTCTGTCGTTTTTCAGCCTGTCTGGCCTCGATAGTTTTGATGCAACATATAAAGTATTTCACATTTTCATGTTGTTTATCCGTCTTGTCCCCGGCGTAAAGGTCTTTAATCTGCACATTTTTAAATGGAGTAAGGTAGAATCAAGCAGACTACTCTCTCATGCCTCAAAATGACAAAAAACAAAAAATCTGCTTCAGCTTTAGAGCAGTTATTCTCTGGAGGCTGAGTGAAACTGTAGCAGAGGTGCACTCTGGGATGCAGTGCATCCAGTGAAGAGAAAGTGGGGCTTGTTTAATGGCTGCCTGTGTTCACCTGGGATCTCGGTCTGGAAGGCAGACAAACTCCTTCGAGGTGACATTTCATTTTCCTGCACACTCTTTGCTCATCTGGGAACACGTCGGTCCGTCGATAAAACCTCTCCTCCCACTCAAAAATGAGCGCTCAGCGGGCCGCCGGAGTGAGGCTGCGATCAATAACAAGCCAGCAGACAAAGACACTGTCACCGGCTTTGATATAACACCGAGGCGAACCCCGCTGAATGCAGCAGGAGGTGAGGACAGCTCTGACAGATACGAGGGGGGAAAGCGAGGAATTGGAAGCTCCTGTTCACTGCGACAGGAAACGTAGCAGTTCAGAGCAAACCGGATTCCTCGAGAAGACCCCTGCAGATCCACGCTGACAAACTCCTGTTCCTGAATTTGACAAGGAAAAACTGACACTAACAATTACAAAAACACAAAAGTTTGACTGTGATGCCCTGCGTGTGACCTTTTACAGGCATAATTCTTTATATTATAGAGATACTATATGCAACATCTGCAGGAATTAACTCCATTTGACTTTAGTTTTACTTCACATTAACAGAGAACTTTCAATTACAGGGGAGAGGAAACGCTATAAAGGAAACTTTCAGGGGATCTCAGCAAACTGCTCGAGGGTTTGTGGGTTAGCCTCCCTCAAAATTGGAATATTTTTTTCCCCCACCGGTGCATCAATATCCGAGTCGGTGAAATACTCTGCGTTATTAACTCATTTCAGTCAGGGTGACAGAGTGTAGCAGCGGTGAGGACGACAGGGAGTCGAAAGTTTAATTAGCCGAGAGCCGGCCGGGCCTAATCCCTGGATGAATCCTGCTATAATAACCATTTCCAGCAGCCATATGCTCGCAGGGAGTTTATTGTTTTTCCCATCACAGCTGTTTAAAATTAGCAGATTACAGGACAGAGTATGAGATGCGAGCAGCACAGGCTGGAAAACACAAACCTATCATGTCAAACCTTAAAGCAAAAGTATGTCATATTTAAATTGAATCTACTGTTGAATTTCCTGTGTAAACATTCAAACATGCAGTAATCCCAGATCAAAGATGGAGACCGAGGGGCTAAAAGTCTCTTAAATCAAGATCAAACCACCCAAAGACAGCTCCTTACTCAGGCTGAGTCACGATTCCTATCAGTTTAATAAAATGACATGAAAACAACTTTAAAGGCTTGTTAGCAGATTCTACAAATAGTAAATGTAGATTTTTGAGCAATAGACACCAAAGTCTCCTTAACTTTTAATATTAAAAATCCCAATCCTTTGATGAAACCCAAAACTGGATTCCTTAATTTATTGCGTAATGTGTTTCTGCAATGTCTCCTAAATATTGATTTGTTAGATTTACATCTCTCTCGCTATTGCTGTTTCTCTTTGCCAGTAAAGTCCGCTGAGACAAAATAAATTATCCAAAACTGTTGAACTTGTTTAGTGAATGCAGCAGGTTACAGCTTTTCTGAGTCCTTCCCTACATTTTGTCCTGGCCTCTGTCGGCTGAAAAAAGGTTAAAAGAAACATAAAAAAAACATCAAAACTAAGCTTCATTTGACTTTAAACTCTATTAAGGGTCATCTATTTTACAGGAAACTGACCTCAGGGACAGAAACACATTAGGTCTTGTTGAGTCAAGTACCTAACTGGCTGCCCCGTTGTGGCCTGCGGCAACGCAGCTCTGCTCCCAGCATGCATTTGGACGCATGTTTACACCTGTCATGTAGCGGCGGTGAACCAACAGAAGAAAAGAACAGGAGCTCAGGGAAGAAATGTCCTTGGAAGTTTTTTAAACGCCTACAAACTGACGAGGGGGAACTTCTAATGAGTGGTTTCACCTTATCACCTTATCATGGTACTAAGTTTTTAACTTACAGTACGAGCATTTGTACAGGAAGGAGATATCTATCTGGAGATACAGGTAAGCCGACAAACTTTCCCAAAAAAAGATGGTGATGGAAAGAAGGTGTTTTGAGGATTTACAGGGAAGAGCTGGTCGTGTGCCAACAGAGACAAACTAAAATGTCTAATTTCAACCAGAAATCAAAGAATTCTGGAGGAACATTGAGGCAACCGATCTTTCAGCACCACAGTTTGAAATCTGCAGGCTAATGTTGAGTTTCCTTTGAAGCTGATAATTTTCCTCTCCAAAAACTACATTATGACGTCAGGAATCTGCACTTATTAAGGGGTTGAAGTGGCAATTTAGTCTCTTAAAAATATTTTTTGATTTCATTGCGTCTTTTTTTAAAGCTTCCACAGAGAGACATCATATTCCTGCTGAATATGAGCGGGTGATTCCTCTCTCTGAGGGTCTTTCTTACTGTCCTGCTGCAGCTTTATTACATGTTCAGGGTCTTACTTTTTACCCTGCAGACCTGCAGGAAAATACATTTTAAAAAAAAAACCTTGCTTTGGCACGTGGTCAACTACATTAGTCTGCAGCGCCGCTCTGGCCCGACCGCCACCGTTCATCACCGGCGAAATTCATCCGTAAAATATTACAATCGCTCCCCTCAGGATGAATTTCCAGGTAAATGAGAGCGCTAAGTGTTGAGTTTTAGTGCCACTGAAGGAGATTCTTCAGCCATCGACGGTTTAAGAAGGGTGGTTCGCACTTAGAAAGAGGAAGTGGCATTTTCAACATGTCAACAGTTCAAATTTAGGCCAGCAATTTCCAACATTAAGTGTTTCGAATGCAATACTTTACCCCCAGCGTCTCCTTTTATATCAGGAAAAACTGCAGAGTATAATTCATAAAGCATTAACAGATGGATGGTGTGATAAATCTCTGTATATGGGTTGAAAATGTATTAATGTCATAAATTTGGGGAAAATGCAAAAGCAGCTAATTGTCACATTAACAGGCGTTTATAATTCCATGAAAAGGGTTCAGCATGTTTTTAACTGACGATGTAATAATGCTGATTAATGAAGTGCGAACACAAGCCAGTGTTAATCATTACGGCTAATGTGATGCAGTTTTATAACATTCAAAGGGACATTTATTTGAGTTATTAGATAATGAGGACGTATTACATCATCAGCTGGACTTGTTCTCAGAGTTCATCCCAAATATTTCTACGGAGTTTCCTAAACTGAAGGTGACAGGATGTTTAAGGGATTATAATTGTCATTATCTTTTCCTGAACCATGTAAAAGTCTTCTTCTTTATCCACCATCAGCCATTGTTTGTAGTTCATGAAAACCAACCTGCAGACACAGGGCGACACGCAGCCTCTGCAGATAAACAGCGACTCCTATATTCAGCTGATTATACGTTAATGAAGACATACCTATGAACATTATATTCATTTTCTGACAACAGATCCTCCTCAATGTTCCACACAGTAACAGTACAACGAATGGTCAGTTTACATTGTGTATAGACCGATAGACGCACTTTCTACCTTATCCTGTCTTCTAACATTGTTATATTTGTTTAAATGAACTGTATGTGCTTCTGTTTGCACACTGAGGGACGAATAAAGTATTTTGAATTCTTTCACTTTATTTAAACTTTGAATGCAGGACTTCTTCTTCTTCCACCACTGTGTGTGTGTGTGTGTGTGTGTGTGTGTGTGTGTGCTGAGCGGCCATTAATTACAAAATGGAGCATCGCACGGAGCTGGAAAACGATGACCTGCTAGTTTTCAGGATTAGCCTGGAAGGAGGGGGTTGGGCAGGTGGAGCAGAGAACAACAGAGTGTGTGTGTCTTACTTTCAGATCAGTGTGCATATGTTTGATAAAAGAGGAAGACGAGGAGAAGAGAAAGGGGAAGAGGTCTGTGAAGAATAAAAAAGAAGAGGAGAAAAGGGGCTGAAATAATTGTTGGCAAAGAGTTTGGAAGAAGATGAAGCAGTCAGGAAGAAATGGATGAGAAAAAAAGACAAAGAGGTGGCAGCAGATAGGTGAGGAAGAGGAGGAGGAGATGGAGAGATGAGGAGAAAAAGAGATAAAAGTGAGGAGGAGAGGAAGGAGACACAAAGGAAGAGAAGGTTAAAAGGAAAGATTAGGAGCAAAGGAAAAAGTAAGGAAGAGGAGGCAAGGGAGGTGAAGAGGAAGACCGCATGAGAAAAAGATGATAAGGAGGACAAGAAGGAGTAGGAGGAGGAGGAGAGAAATGTATGAGGAAGAAAAAGAGGAAGACAAGATGAAGAGGGATACAAGAATGAGGTGAGGAAAAGGAGAGAAAAGAGAAACTGAGAATGAGATGGAAGATGAGGCAGAAAAAGGAGGCAGGAGATGGGTGAGGAAGAGGAGGAGAAGAGGAACAGAAAAGGGGGATGAGGAGGACAAATAAGAGTAAGCGAGAAAACGGGTAAAGAACGAGGTTAGGGAGGAAGATGAAGAAGAGATGAGAAAGAGGAAGGTAAGAGTTAGGAAAAAAAGTAGGAAAGAAGGATAAAACCAGGAAAATAAAGCCACTGGAAAAACACACATTCCCCTTAAACCCAGAGAGTGTGTGTGTGTGTGTGTGTGTGTGTGTGTGTGTGTGTGTGTGTCTGTGTGTGTGTGTGTGTGTGTGTGTGTGTGTGTGTGTGTGTGTGTGTGTGTGTGTGTGTCTGTGTGTGTGTGTGTGTGTGTGCGCGTGTGTGTGGAATATTTTGACACACAAACAGAAAATCAAGCTCCATCTAATTACATAGAGTTGTGAATGACTGCAGGCTATAAGACAATGTGTGTGTGTGTGTGTGTGTGTGTGTGTGTGTGTGTGTGTGTGTGTGTGTGTGTGTGGAGGATTTTCAGATTATCAGATGACCTTATTGGCTGGAGACTAGCGTGCACGCGCGAGGTCCGCGTGCGCACACGTGACAATACACGCTAATTGTCAACTGATCATTTGCAGTCATTGTTTTCCTCCATCTGCTGCTGAGCTCCTCTGTTTTTATGCCAGCGTATGAATATTTATAACAGCTGGATTAAAGAGAGGAATAAAAAGAGGGAAAGAATGGAAAATGAGAAGCAATGCGTTCTGTTTAATTAATATTAGACGGAATATAACAACATCATAGAAATAAAGCACCCTAAAGCACTAAAAAGAGCAATAAGGCTCACTATTAGGCACCATAAACTCAGAATAACCAATTAGACATTAACAATTAATACACTTGTACACCTGGACTACATGAAACCCGTTAAATGTAATAAAATACTATGAAAAAAGTCCTTATGTACAATACATGTAACTATAACCTCAGTGTAAAGCAGTAAAGACGCATAATAAAACCATTATAGTGACCCATACATAGATAAATACAGAACTATAATATAATAATAATAATAATAATAATAATAATAATAACACTAAACACGATTTATATTTTTATTTGAGTAACGCCGAATTCCTCTCCGCACATTGCTCTGATAAAACTAGAAAACAAGTTTAGCAAATTATTTGTTTACAAGAGAATTAGGAGCACTTGAGTGTAAAATTGACTGTAATGTGAACTGACCTCCTGCTGCCTTAAGAATCCTCATACAGAGAAGCAGACACAGTGAATATCATATGAATATTAAAGAGATGTTAGAGTGGAGCCGAATTCCTCTCCGAGCATTCATTTTCCAAATTAATGAACTACATGAGCAAATCACTGGTATAAAAGACAACTAGAAGTAATTAAGTGTAAATTTGACGGTAATGTGAACTGACCTCTTGCTGGCTGGAAGCCCGAACGCTCGGAGCAGGTACGGGGTGAGGAGAGGGTGAGGAATACGCGCTGATGGAGAGCCCGCCGTCACTTCTTCTTCTTTCTCCTCGCTTTTTCTCGCCTCATTTGTCTTTTAGACCCAAAAAGAAACAGGAAGAAAGTAATGAAAGGTTCAAACAAGAGCTCCGAGAAGTTTTAACCGGTGACAGACACTCCAACACGCCGATTCCCGTCCGCCTCTGCTCCGGTCTGCCGGAGGTCTGAGGAGAGCTCCTGTGCTCGAGGAGGGTGGGTGACGTCACTGGGAGGGGGCGGAGCCACACACACTGTCCACATACCGTGGCAACCGCCCCCCCCAACTGCGGCATCAATATCATTATTGATCATTTCTCAGGTAATTTAAAAACATTTCTCACATTCGTCCAATGTTTCCTTTTAGTTAATTTGAATTAATGAAATAACAGGAGCACTGTGAAGGAGTCTTTGGGCAATTCTGGGTAATTGTGACGCCATTTCTCTCTATTTTCAGAATTCTTAGACACCAAACAATCAATAATCGTTAACTGCAGTTCTGTACAAAACAGTTAAACAGTAAAATCCTGCTTTTATATTAATGCATCAGTCATAACAATCTAATAATAACAGTCACAGGACATTTTCAGTGCAGAATCTTTACCTGTAAGAGTATTTAACAGTGTGCAATTAGTACTTTTACTCAAGCAAAAGGCCTGAATATTAATAAATATATTAATATATCATTGATAGTATATAATTAGTGGACAGAGCTTCAAGGCCTCAATGCTGAAGTGTCCTAAACCTGCATTCTTTCAAATGGCCGGCATTGATTCTTATGGAGAAATGAAACAGTTTCTTAAAGAGTTTCTGGTCTCAATCTCTAGTTTCAAGTCTTCTTCCATACAGA
Organism: Dicentrarchus labrax; assembly: GCF_905237075.1. NCBI lineage: Eukaryota > Metazoa > Chordata > Actinopteri > Moronidae > Dicentrarchus > Dicentrarchus labrax. The sequence continues at coordinate 2,110,846 of NW_026136716.1, forward strand.
ATGATGTTCATGTTCATTCATTAAGCCTGCTGCATGCTTATTGATGCACTGACGCTGAGGAGATTTAGTAAAAATCAGCCTATTAAATCTGTATTATTGTTAAAAATGATAAGAAATACATAACAAAGACAGATAATTATATATAAAGTTCTTCAAAATATCAGGAAAACTGATCTCTGAACAACATTCACAGGAAATAATCTGCTCAGAGTTCATCCAAATCGCTCGTTTTACACAAACTTCCTTGAATATAATAGGAAATATCCATAAAATATATCACTCAATGACAGAAAAGTGGTCCCTTAAAGAAAGAAGGTAAAAAAACGGGACACAGCACCCTCAGCCAATCATATTTCCATTAGAGACTACATACACACACACACACACACACACACATACAGCTTTGGTTGCTGCTTTTATTATCAATAAAGAAAATAAAACTGTGTTTCCACAACTGAGCATAAAAATAGCAAATAATGGCGATTAAACTGCCGTTGGAGTCCGTAATGATCCACCCATTGTGTGAACTGAACAGGCTCTATAAATAAAGCTGAGTGGCTCGTGCAGCAGGACGCTCTTCTGCTAATGAGGGTTTGGTGTCGGTGAGATGAAATCCCTCTGCGACTGCTGTGGTCTGGGTGGTACCATTAATAATAATAATAATAATAATAATAACGGCAGGAGCTTGTTTGAAAATGATAACGTTGTTTAAATTATAATCATTTAAAAACACTGTAAAAACAGGATGAGTTAGTTCAACTCAACTCAGCATGAAATATGTTTGATTTAAGTGGAAGTAACTCTTATTGTGAAGGTAACTTGGGTAAATTAAGTTAATTAAAGTTCATATGCAGCATTTCTCTTGTTTAAAATATGTTAATAGAATTTATCTGAATAAAGTCACTTAACTTTATACAAATGTTACCACTTGAATTTACTGAAGTTTTCTTTTATTATCAAATTATTATATTACCTATCAAAACAGCTGGCGTACAATAAACAATATTTATAATTAATTGATTATTAAATGGGAGCTTGGGCTTAAAATTATTAATAAACGGAAATAAAAACAATACTTACACTTTTATTATGATATAAAGACAATAAAATGGCTTCAACAGTACAGTTTTTTGGAGGATTAAGTTAAATTAAATGTGTTTTACACTGTAACAGAATTCTTTCATCAGTCTAACATCCCTCTTCCTCTTTCATCTCATTGATCAACCCACTCCAAAAGATTTGTCCTCTCCGCTGTAAAAAGCTGCCGAGAAGACGACGAATATCTCCAAATAAGTTTAGAAGTGTAGCCTCAGAGAGAAGATTTCCTGCATATGAAGATTCATTAATGGCTGTAGAACTAAAGCGCTGACGAGTTTCATTGAAGTTCAAACCTCTCACTGTTTTGACTTTGATTAGAAGATAGTTCATCCTGTTTCAAAGAGGTTTAAGTAAGATCTCTGTCTCTGTTTTGGCCTTAAGATTCTTAATAAAGACACAGAGAATAACTGTCTTTATCTCAGGCAGGTCTATTTTCAGACTGCAGTGGCAGCAGTAGAAAGGGTTGGTTAGGGTGTTAAAGGTCAGCTGTCACCCTGCAAAAGTCAAAGAGTCCTGACCTCTGTTACTTTCTTTACATCGTGTGTTTACATGTTCACCCAATAAGATCCACCTATCAGAGGGACGCCTATATATGTAGCCTCAGAGGGCGAGAAGAAGTATTAACCTTCAGACCTTCAGACCTTCAAACCTTCAGACCTTCAGACCTTCAGACCTTAAGACCTTCAGACCTTCAACCTTCAAACCTTCAGACCTTCAAACCTTCAGACCTTCAGACCTTCAGACCTTAAGACCTTCAGACCTTCAACCTTCAAACCTTCAGACCTTCAGACCTTCAACCTTCAAACCTTCAAACCTTCAACCTTCAAACCTTCAGACCTTCAGACCTTAAGACCTTCAAACCTTCAGACCTTCAGACCTTCAACCTTCAAACCTTCAAACCTTCAACCTTCAAACCTTCAGACCTTCAGATCTTCAAACCTTCAGACCTTCAAACCTTCAAACCTTAAGACCTTCAGACCTTAAGACCTTCAAACCTTCAGACCTTCAGACTGTAGCAAAGGTTTAGGTCTAGGGTGGCTCCTGAAATCTGATTGGCCACCCTATTATCATAACCCCTTCCACTCCACACTGTCTTTGATAGGCTGTAGCAGGCTGTGGTTTTAAAGCTGGAGATACCGGTATCATATGGAACTAGATGATGTTAACCCCTTGCAGTTTTTTTGCATTTGGTATAGATTACTTTTGCCTTAATGCCTTAAAGGCATTCATTCATTCATACTTTATGCACACTTGCCAGTCGCTCTGTGACTGTATCAGAAAGTGATGCCGCTGTTATTCCCAGTTTAGTTTTAAATATATCCACCATCAAATACAGAATATCAGATCAAACACTGTAAGATGCCTGAACGCTCTGACTTCCAAGCCTTCAAATACACAACCAAAGCTGAAAGGAAACTTCACTTTGATCTGCTCGACCATGGAAAGTTGTAAAATCAGACCTCGCCACAGCGTGTGTTGCCTGTCTGTTCCCCCTCGGTCATGCCCGAGGAAGATTTTAAAGGCAGCAACCAAAATTTCCAACAAGGCAGCTAATTAGTCCAACAGCTGGAGAAAGACAACAGCAAAGGAGTACAGCTGTGATTAAACTGCATCGTCCTACTTTATCAGAAAAAGCAGCTTACACCTCATCAGGATGGATAAAATTTCTTAGACAAGATATTTTTACAACTTTTCCTGCATTTTATTTGTATTTTAATAAACACTCATTGTGAACACCCTCAAAAGGCAGCGCTCAACCACCAAGGGTAAGAGAGTCTTCACTGTAAGCCCTCACCTTTCAGTCTTTCTGCCGTTAATACCTGAGCTCTTATGCGTATCTCTTATTCAGCTCATGCTTTTGCGTTGGACAGTTCAATCACATCCCGAGAGCTGTAGGATTTTAGAAAACATCAGGCATCTCTCTACCTTACTTTTCCTACACAGAGAATATGATGGATGCTACAGCAGTGTTAGAGAAGTGAAAGCGTGCTGATTTATCTGACTGCCCTCCACGCGCTTTCTCATTCTGCACTGTCAGAGGCCGAGGGGTATATGATGAATATCTGTAAGACGACTTATGAAGTGACTGGAGATCAGTGCAGATCTCTGATATCCATTCAGCAGGCCGGTGTCACCTTGGACCTGCACTTTTGGAAAAGGATTTCTCAAACGTTTTCACCATCTCAGGCTGACAAGATATCAGCTAAATCAAATAGGCTGAAGTTTTCATTTATTTCACATGACCAAAGCCAGACGCACTTAAACACATCATTCAGTCACATGTTTATTTATATATATTTATTTGTATATCTTCTCCAAAACAGTCTCTGACAGACATTTGTTTAAATATTATTAGTTTTCACTGTTTTGAAACCATTTTCCTCCACAAAGTTAATTATCGACCCTGGAGACACCAAAACAATCTCAAACTCCATCAATGTGGTTCAAAAGTTTGTCTTCCTCCACCTGTTTCCTGTCAGAAGATCATTTACTTTTCTTTTCCTGGACGTCTGTTGTTGTGCTTGTAGAGCTGAAACCATTCATTCATGATTAATTAGCCGATTGATTCATCAAAGAAAAATGCCGGTTCCAGCTGCTGCTTTTCTCTGACTGAATGAGGTTTCTAACATCTGGAACAGAAGTTCCCGGGTCCCAGTGCCTCTGACCCTCCAGTGACCCAGTTTGTCTGGGATTGTCCCAGTTTTGTGTCCCAACAAATATCAGTAAAACCTTAAAATGTCCCTGTTTTCAACATTTACTTCCAAATTGTTCCGGTTTTAACCACAGTTAAATTAAGTGGTTTTTAAGCCTAATGCTAATGTCAGCATGCTTACATGCAGGTATAATGTTTGTCACACCTTAGCATCTTAGTTTAGTGTGTTAGCATGCTGACATTAGCTAATTAGTACCAAACACAAAGCCCAACTGAGGCTGCTGGGAATGGTACAGTTCTGGCTGTGTTTTTGACCTTCAGTCCCTCGCTGCGTTTTTGTGTGAGTGTGTGACGGAAACCTGACAGCAGCATCTCACTCACAACCTTTACTGCCTTTTAAACCGTGTGAAGAAGATTATTCTTTCCACGTTGTTCCAGATAATCGAAACTTTAGGGGTGAACTGCCATTTTCTTTTGCACTGTTTTCTCCTGAGATACTTCCCTTTTTTGTTTATAGTTTTTGGCCTTGGTTCACTCTGAAGCTATTGCTTCTAGTTTACACATTTGTGATAGTAAATTACCTTTACTTTATTGATGTTGTTTTTGTTTTGTCTTCTTGTTTTTTCCTGCATTTTTCTGCATTGCAAATATTTCTCTGTAAAAAGGTATTTGCAATGTAAGATACTTTTAGCACTTGTATATTTAGTTTGAGACAATGAGTGAACCTGTTGCCTCCTGAGAATTTTCAGCACAGACAGTTGTGAGTTTGTATGAAAAGGTAAATGTTTTCCGTTGAACTCGACTCAGTCAAGAGCGGCCGTTGCTGCCCCGAAGTTCAGCCCTTATTAGAGGCTCAGACTGGATTTGACGCGTCTATTCATCTGGGCTGAATGGGAACTGTGGGATCTGAAAAGGAGCCTTCTATTCACTGCTTTATCAAGGAGCCTCGCTATCAGCCCGGCTCGCTTTGCATCAGAATACCCGAGTGCTTGCTTGTCAACCAGGTTGGTTATGGGAAGAGACACCAGGAATTTGGTTTATTTCAGATGCTGCCTGAATACAAATACAGGAATTTCCAATAATGTGGTGACTGAGAACTTCTTCCAAATGCTTGAAATGCCAGCAAAGAAAGAGGAAAATAGCAGCAGATATTCAGCTGAAGAGGAGAATTTGTTCCCAAACAACACAAAATCAGTTCAACATTGGTGGAAGAGGCAGTAAAAGTAACAATACTGAATACGTGTTGAGAAACACTCAGAGAAATTGAGTTTTTGCTGAAAGAACAGGAGATTTTCATCATCAAGCACTCTGCTTCTTCCTATTATTATTATTATTCTACTTCTACTCTTCTCCCCAGCCCATTTCCCTGCTCCATCTGCCCGTTAACTCCACACTTGAGGTTGCACAACCTGTTCACAGGAAATTACTTATTCATCATTTCCTCAGCTGTAGCAGTGGGAAAAGACCATGGATTAGCTGGCGGTACTTTCAGGCACATACACAAAGACACACACACACACCTGAAATCTGCAGCCTTCTTCTGTCCTTATGCAGCATTTTTAGGATTTAGAGTTAACTCCTGATGATACATTTATAAAATGTGCATTTATGCAAAACATGAGTCACTGCAGTAATCCTTTGGAGGTTTGGTAAATGGTCAGATTGAGGAAAAAGCTGAATAACCTATTATTCATAATTTCTTGTGTTTTCAGTCTTTCTTTAGCTTGTTTCCCCCGATCCATTTACAAACTGAGACCGCCATCTGACAGTCAAAATATAGAGAAACCCACTCTGACAACATGATGAAACCAAATGATGCTACTTTCTGAAGGCGTGACCTTTAAATCCCCTAAATCCTTAAATCCCTGGTACCTAAATGATTACCATTCACTGCCTAGATCCTCTGCACCAACCACATTTCTGCAGTGTTCATCTTCTTGCTGCTCTTATCCAGAGAAATTCACAAAGAGAGCGAGCAGAGAGGGATTTAGAGTTTCGCTCAAGGACACCCAGATGAGATACAGGATGATCAACAGAGGGTAATGATGTCTTCCCTTTACAAATGGATGTACAGTGTTTTGGCAGCAGCTTCAAATGATACAAATTCATCTTGTAAGATGAAAATGAGGCTTGTCTGTTATTGATGGGGTCAAATGTTTTACAGCTCACTCAATTCAAACTCCACACTTCCTGAAAATGGATCAAATAACCTTGTTAATGGCATTTTAAATTGAGCGGTTTTAACATGTTAAATAGAATCAGCTCTGCATTTATAAAAGCTGCTCTGGATAACTCCATCTTCAGTGTTTCTGAACAGAACTATTGATGAATATCTCACCCCAGCTCTCCGATGTCACTGCGCACTCTTCTGGCCTACGTAGAGACAAACCATTACTACCATGTGAGAAAAGCTCGACGAAGTTGGATCTCAGTTTCTGTGTCACCACTCAGAATTTGTGGATATTGAAATTATTTGGGTCAAAATTACATGAAAGTCATTTTGAAAAGGCAATGTTTGTGTTTGACTGTGTACTCCGCTCCAGTCTGTGGTGACACCTTCAGTGCAAGGACAGATTTTCAGCTTTAAAGCCAGGGGTTAAATCTCATCTGTGGCTTCACAAACGGCACCCAGTGATGGATCAATAGAGGGATACGTACAGAGAGTCTGCCCAGATAATGTAATTCTGCACTACAGAGCTGAATCCTCTCTGCTGAGTCTCCTTTTGTTAAATCATTATCCCAGAACCCTCGTCGGTGCCCACTTTACACCAATTACCCACAAACCTCTCTGTCCACGTCTCCCATGGCAACCTGAGCTGTCTGTCTTGATAATCTGTGAGTTTAAAAGAGAAAAGTTAGTTTCTGCAATTCATAATTTATGTTCATTACCACACAGTTATTATAAAGTCTAATTTAAATGTGTTAAGCAAAGGAAATACTTTCAACAGTATAGAAATATGCTTCACATAAGGCTGAAAAGGCAATGAGACGAAATATAAATAAGGCAAAACTAAATAAATATATTTCAGCTGATCTTATTCTAATGCTGTGCAGTAAATTAGTTTTATTTAATTAACACTTTTTTTCCTAAAAACAATACACTGACTGAAACTTATAATAGCTATAATATATATATATATATATATATATATATATATATATATGATCAACCTGTTCATAATGAACATTAAAGGACCCGTGTGTAGGATTTAGTGGCATCTGTTGGTGAAGATGCAGACTGCAACTAACTGAACACTGCTCGCATCCTTATTTGACGACCTGGAAATGAGGACGGGCTTTGTCTTTGAGCTTCTCGAGCTCAGATAGATATCCAAGACACATAAAGTCTAAAGTGTAGAGTAAATGGGATCAGTGACATTTTAGACAATATAATTCTTCTTTGTCTCTTTTCTGCATCAACATGGGAAAACCGGAAAAATAAATAATTGTTTCTTTCCAGTTTTGTGTGGAAGAACTTGAGCCCTGCCCTCACCATAATATAAAATCTTTAAAGTGAACTGGGACTAGGTTTCAACCCCCAGCTCAACTTGCTGGATGTCTCCTCAGCTCATTAAATCTTTGTGTTCAAACATCATATATCAGCCGGAGGAATCTCAAGAGAGTAAAACAGTCTTCTGGGAAGTCTTGTTAAACATTAGAATCCGGTTTTAAGAAAATATATCTAACTTTGTCTTTACAGACATTACAGCTAATATTGAGCTCCACTTAACCAGTAACAACAATGGTTTGTATAATATCCCAGCAGAGGAACAAGATTATTTTATTTTAAAGAGTAAGACCACTCACACAACTTCTCAGTTTAAGAGAAAGTCGTCTTGTCCCAGTGTTGGAAATATAGCAGCTGTTTAGTTTCTCATTGTTTTAATAAAAAAAATTAAAAATAAGAATGTTTCTTCTTTTCATTTAAGACAAAGTCACTGATTTTAATTGTGCTGTTTAAAGAAATTGTGTCTTATTGTCAGATTTCTTTTGCTAATTATTCATCTTATATTAAGCGGCTCAATAAAGTGACAAAAATTTTACACAACTGAGTTCTCATTGCTTGTTTAATGTTTTGCATTTTTCCAGTTTTAAGGCTCGTTACAGTCTTTAGTCAGTTTTAAGAATTCTAGCCAAGAAAAGTAGTCTTAAAAAATGTTGTTATATTAAAGAATATTGTTTCTAGAGGGGCTGTTTTTACAGTGTACAGTATTTGGTCCAGAGGTGAAACTCTCATTTAACCTTTTTATGGAGTTTTGATTCTCATTTGGCCTTCCGATGGGCTTCCATGCTTCACCAGTTCACCCCCTTATGAGATTTATACGACTTCAGGAGGTCCTCCAAACTCTAAAGCAGGTTTAACACACTCAGACACACACTTGGCAAAATGAAAGCCAATGTTCAATGATTTTCCGTAGTTACACTGAAAGTGACCGACCTCGTAAAGCGGATGTCTTGTTTCCTCGGCGGCTTCATCAATCTTGAATGATAATTATGATCGATGGGGGAGGAGCTCGGGCAAATGAAGGCCGAAAAACATTTAGCCAAGCACAGTGAGGAAGTGTGAGATTAATGGGGATAAAAGTGAGTGAGGGAGGGTGAAGGTTCGCCTCATAGCTTTTTAACATCAGTAAATCATTACAACATTAAGATGTGGGTACTGTAAACAGTTCAGGGAAACCTGCTGCATTTGTTTATAGCACGAAAACCAGGAAGAGTGCCGTCTTTAAGAATCTTTAAGTTTATATATGCTGACGGGAGGAACCGTGATTACTCAAGCACTGTAATTAATAATAGTAGCATGAAGTAGCATAAAATGGAAAAAATTAACTGTTCAATACATCATGTCTGCCACTAAAGGGTGTCTCTCACATCAAAACAACAATACGGTTGGTGATTTCATGAAGGTAGCATGGGATCATGGGAGTTGAGCCGCTGCTAATGTTAGCTCAGCTTAGTTTCTTTGATAGCTTAAGATCCAGAACAGGAGCTGAATTATCGACAGGTCTCCAAAACAATCCAACTGATTACAACCAGTAAAATCACTGAATAAAGTAAAAAGTCAATTTATTACAACTTCTGGCAGTTTGAACATTGTTGGAAACATTTTGGATATTGTAAGTACACAACTCGATCACATATAGAACATAGCTCTAATGTTTACAGACACTTTAATGGGGAAATGTTACGTATAAGCAAAGTATCTCAAAACAGTAACAATTGCAACACAAGTACAATGCAAGTGAAACAGCTCAGAAAAGATTTAAAGCTAATTTCTTCATGGAGTTGTTATCTGTGGACGGTTTGATTCTCATTTAACTCGTAGGATCTTCGAGTGGCTTACAGCGGAGCTGCGTGGCTGACAGAAGGGTTAATCAAGTTGTTTTTAATCTCATTGAAAAGCTCCCCGGCCGATTCCTATTATCATAATGAGTTCTCTTTTCTGTTTCAAGTCCTCTCTGCGGCAGCTGTTTGAGCGCTCACATCAGAGGACGATGGAGGACACTTCCTGTTGCTGAAAGGTCACCGCTTTGATACATACAACGACATCCACGTGTCCTTTAGCAAGATGCCGAAACACTTCCTGTCGACTGGAGCGAATCTGGAAAAGAGTTTCAACCAAATTGTGAAGCTTCTGGCTACTAATTTAATTTTAATTTCAGCCTGAAATGACTGACTCTGCTTCAGTAGTCTGTAATTATTCATGTTGTAATCAGCACTGACACTGATTTCTTTACATTTTACATACATGTGTTTTTATTGGTAACTGCACAAATACTGCAGATGCACCAAATATTACTGCCTCACATTACACGTCACAGCTTGGTGAAGTGTAGTTCATCGTTTCTTTGACATCAGTAATCCTCTCCGGCGGCTCCAGTGCAGCGGCGTGTCAGCCGCTCCTAGATTTTGAAGCGGTGATGTTATGACCTGGCGGAAGCTTAGTGTTCACCATATGGTGTTGTGGTTGTCAGGAGCTGTTTTTGTGTGCGGGGGAGGTTTCAGTGGGAAGATTAGCTCTGTGTGGTCGCTGCCACGCTGGGCGCTCTCTACAAGACTGTCAAAACACTGAAGAAGACGTTTTTACTGCTGCATGAAATGACTTAATTTAGTTTAATGCAGAGCAGACATAGAGACAGAGTTATAAATAGAAGGTGATAGATGTGTCAGACTAAATATTTTCAGATATAGATTCATTAGAATGACAGGAAATTAAAAGTGAATGTTGCTTCCTTTTCTAGAAAAAAGGCCTGAGGGGGTTTATAATGTAACATATGGAGAGAAATGTGGTGGATGAGTCGGTTCAGGTTAGGACTTTTCCCCTGGAGACAGTAGTTTGAGTCCTGTGTGTTTTTCATATTTACACTGACTTTCAAGTGATACATTTTGATGTGGTTTTAGGCTCCAAAGTGACAATTATTTACACAGTAGAGGATGAAAAGTTTCACTATCATAAATCCTAGTGATGTATAATCTAAATGTCTTCAATGGTCGGTTCACTTTTGTGCGTCTTTTCAATTAAAAAAGAAACTGTCTGCAGTCGAGTTTCACTGTGGGTAAGATGCCATGGATAAAAACCATGATATCTTCTGCTGTATCGAGTTAAAAGGAAGGCTAGAAGTCTAATTTCAGTGTAGAAATGGAGGACACGCAGACAGTATCATGACTGTCTTCATTGGCGGTTCTCAAACCTTCTTTAAATATCACGACCTAGAGCCAAACCCTCTCTGACCTTTGTTGGCCTCTCTGGCTCGGCTCAGACACGTTTGTTTTGGACTTGAAAACCTGGTCTGGAACAAGGACAGATAAATCAGGCCTGAAGCTTCACTGTCTGCTTCCGAAGGAGGAGCTTCTCTCCAAACACAACGCTTCCTTCCTGGATGGCAGGCCTTCCACCAGCTGTGTGATCTGTCTGTGATCTGATTCACTTAATTAACTCACTAACGAGCTAAAAATGGCTCTGATGACCCAGCCAGTGTTTGGCAGACAGGGACATGCAGGAGGTGGAGTCTTAAAAACAGTCTAATATATGGCATGACCAACAATTATAGTCTTAATCTATTTTTGAATGATGAATTTGATTATTTCAAGGCGTGTTGGGGGCCCTGAAACCTCCCTCCTGTCATTTATGTTAATGAAACTTAAATTATAAGGGCCTTAAGGTGGGTCCCTCCTGTATTTTTTGATACTAAGGTTTTCTCTTGAAAGGGGTCCCTGATTTAGTATCTAGCATGCAAACACTTTTACTTTTGAAGGGTTGGGAGGGTTACTTTAAAAATGTAATCCAACAGAGTAACTAATTACCTGCTGAAAACTGTAGTCGGTAACCTAATCCAAGTATTACAATATTAAAGTAACGTAACTTGAATACTTTACGTTACTTACAACCAAATATACCATTTATAACAAATAAATCTCTATAAGATGATGTGTATTCTATAAGAGAACAGAACAATGTAAATGAAATATACATATATACATATAAATACAATGAAAATAGAGATATTTAGCATCAGAAATGTGTCCTCTGCATAGTGTATTTTTAAAGAAAAACGTGCTTTTCATGACGCAAATTCAGGCAGTAGCCTAAAGACCATTTTCACAGCTGGAAGGCAGAAAGAAAAAGTTGAAAATATAAACTCTGCAAGAAGATTTATTTACTTTTTTAGGGGATTTTTGGACAATACAACACAGTGAATTGGTATATATATATATATATATATATATATATATATATTAACGGGTGAATATGTCCTTCACCAGCAGGTAACTCTAATAAGATTTATGAAAATAAACAGCTTATGATGGCTGTTGTTTATGTTGTTGCTCGTAGTGATTCATCACTGTCCTCTATTAGTCCACAGTCTCTTCAGCCTGTAAACCTGTTTATTATCTTGTAGATTGGTTTTCCTGTCAGTCCCATTAGCCCAACCTGGAAGGAGGAAGTAGATGTAGGCCATCAGGTAGGCTATGTGTGTGTGTGTGTGTGTGTGTGGAGGATAGAGTGCTTTGATCCAGGAGCCTCTAATCCCATCGGGGGGGTGAGAGTGGAGGCAGAAGAGGATTATGGGATTACGGAGGGGAAGATGCGACATGAGATGGCCACTCTGCAGCTGCATAGCCCTGCATGCTGGCACATTTGAGGCTGCCATGGCAACGGAGAGGGGCACAGGTTCAAAATCTGCATCAGTGGCTCCATACTGCGCCAAAAGAGATGTTCATTCAGTTGAAGTGTTTGTATTAAAGCGGAAATCTGTCACCTTTTGCATTTAAGTATAATTTAATATCATCTGCATACTGTAGTAATGTTAGACTGCACTCTTAATTAAAACATAAAATCAGAACCATCACAAAGGAAAAATACACATTTTCCACCATTATTGTAGTTTTATGTTGTGACATCAACAGCAAAAAGCTGGTAGTGGTTAAATTTGTTGATGTTTGATGATTATTCTTTGTGCTGAGTTTGTATTTGAATTTATCAGTAAATATGATATTAAAGATATAATATGTAACATTAACTTCATTAAAATATCTATTAACACTAGATTTATGTTCTATATGTAGTTGAGTTCTTACTTTATCTGAAATGTTTCCAACAATGTTCAAACTCAGAGAAATTTGTCATTTTATTCAGGTAACGCTGCGTTTCACCGGTCGCCTGTCGATGGCGTCACATCCCCTTTGTGCCTGCGTCAGCGTTGTGGTTGTCTGCCAGAAGCTGTCATACATTGACAGAAATGATTAATATCTGAGATCTGTAAACACAGCAACATCACTAAAAATATGCTTGTCAACAAGGTTATAAACAAACTTTCAGGGAAGTATTCAAACAGTAAAATTATTACCCAAACTGTCTGTTTAAATACTGACTTCCTGCTTCAGCCTGCACCATTTTCCTGCACAATAAAGGTATTATTACCAACATGTCTTGACTATGCGCTAATGTCCGAGTATAATGTGAAAAACCTTTATTATATTGTTGTGAGTCTAACATTAGAAACCCTCCATCATAACCACAGCACCTGATGGTGTAGTGGTTTTGCTTGAAGTCTCCATTTATGTTGGAAATAATAATATGAAGCATAAGGTGTGGCATTAGGATATGAGTTGCAGTCACATCAGGTTTTTTGATTGGGTCTTACATGTTTCTGTAGTATGTGTGTTGAGTCTTTATTGTAGCTATAAGTTGATGGTCTTAATACCCATAGTACATTTCACTTTTTAACATGTAAAGTGGGAGGAGAGGGGCACCACACTGTGTTAATCCAGGTCTGATTGGCAGAATTGAAGAATCCGATTTGAAGGATGAATCAGAGGCTTAAGAACTTGCCATGATGAATGTTTTTTTCTTTTTTTTTAGTGAGAGTGTATTTGAGAGACAGGAGGAGACAGGAAGACAGACAGTCATCTCCTCTAAGCTCCAGGCGACAATGACCGACCTTCACAAATCACCTGGGTGCCTTGATTGTAGCCATAACTCGAGGTAATACCCTGCACAATAACACTCACCCTGACCCTCCAGAAAACACTTTCCTCCTTTGTATTATCCAGCTTTATTGCGGTTAGTCCACCGCTGCAGTGTGAACAACAAAATGAGCCAGATGGGATTCAGGTTTGACTGACAGATTGAGGATCTGTTCAGATTATACTGTGATCGGCAGCCAGGCAGACGGACACGATGCCAGGTTGTAATCCAGCAGAGGGAGACGCCAGCTAGGGCACAATGTCGACGCTGCAGCCGGGAGCAGGAAGAGAGTGTGAACTGCTTTATCATCAGCACACAACCACCATCATCAGGACATATTAAAGCATTATTTTAGTTTTACTTTTCTAGTTTTGGCCTTTGTTTTCCGTCTGTGATTTGGATTCAACTTTATCCATAAGTCATTCCAAATTGAGACATAATTTCTTCAAAAAAATCAGAATACATTGATTTCAAGTTACAATTCTGACAAAGTAAAGCAGCCAGTACTGCTGGTAGAGTACAAGTGTGAACCTCCTTAAAAACTGATAATAAAACTGAGACGGTTTGAAGGGGTGAATACATGTTTATGATGTGTGTCTGACACACTGCTGCCCTCTAATGTTGACTTATGAGAATTACAAACACAATAGGATTTTATTTTTACACTTTTTAGACATAACTTTTGTTTTTCTCCTCAGTGAGACTTGAAAACAGGTCAACAGAAACTTCTCTCTTGCCAAAAACCAAAGGTCTAATAATGAGGAGATGAGAGGTCAGAGGTCACAGCAGGTTGGCAGCAAACGCAGCAACTTCTTTAAAAACAGGGAAACAAACAAATTACAGCATAAAAATAACAAAAAATCTGATTAAAAATCCTTTTCAAACACCAGTATCAGTGTGTGTGTGTGTGTGTGTGTGTGTGTGTGTGTGTGTGTGTGTGTGTGTGTGTGTGTGTGTGTGTGTGTGTGTGTTGCTCTCACATTTACACTGGCTGCCAGGTGATGACTCAGCAGCCTGGCAAAACCTTTTCCAGCCCGGCAGGAGGCCCTGACCTGTTGCCACGGTGACGGCTCAGCTCAGGGAGCCCAGGCTGGCTCTGAGGACGCCCCGGCCGTTTGAGGACGGCGTCTCCCAGGAGACAAAATGCTAAAACAGACACGACGGAGGAGAAGAAAGATGGGTTGATTGTGAGTAAAAATCTGTGAGGGTTGCTGCTTCTGGGACTGTTCGGTGAAAAAGTGAAGTTAACAAGTTGAAAAAGCTTTTGTTTTAATACCTAAATGTTTCTTTTACTGGGAAAGTGACCTCACAATGTTCAGAAAATGACATCAAACTCAAAAATTAAACAAATTATATGTTATTATATAGAATTACATGACATTTCACAAACATTTACATACATTTTATGTCAAATTAGAGGTGAAAATATAATATATATATATATATATATATATATATATATATATGTACATTTTAAAGATGATTATGTATCAGATAAAAAATCTAAGACTATATTAACCACAAAAATGCAAAAACTCCTTCACATACTGCTTATATCTACAAGGAAATTGATCAAAAGTACTCTAAATTAGTTTAAAATGAGGACATTTAATGTCAAAATTAAAGTTCAAAATATAGATTTTTCTGTAAGATCCAATAAGCTTTTTGATAATTACTCCATCAAAATTCTGTATCAGATGAAATTATGACCACAACAAATCAAAAACTTATATATATTTAAAAAAAAATATGATTTCCAATAATTTCTTTTCACATACAAGTCACAGACAATTTCTGCAAGTAGAATAAAGGAAAGAGATAAAAACAAAGGTTGGATCTCACTCTTTATGGTCAAAATTCAAAAATTCAGCTTTTTAAGTTATAATCTTGATTCATAAGGTTAAAATTATATGATGATACGTACAAACCAACTCACTAAAATGACGACTTTGTATATAATTCTGTTGATTTATGATTTCATTTATAATTGTTTATACATTAAATAAAAGAGGTCTCACTCCTGACTGGCTGACAGATGAATGAAGAGAGAAAGAGGACTAATTTCCAGTATCTCTGGTTGTCTCTCGGCCCGTTTCTCCGCACAGAGTTTCAGTGTTTGACGCGAACAATGAGACGGTCTGTAGTCGTCCGCGTGAGGAGTGTATTTATCAGCAGACAAAGACGCAGTTTATCATGTAATAAACGGCTCTGTTCTCCAACTGAAAATACAAAGAGTGGAGGGAGGTCGGAGGTCACGGGGGCGAAGTCATCTGGGGAATTCAGCACATTGTGGAGATTATCGATGTAATATTCAGAAGATATACCTGCTCTGGCATTATGGGATGGTCTAAAGTTCAAAAGCTACATCCCAGATCCATTCAGTATTCAATAATCGATCTATAGATCTATAGAGTAAATATACTCTCCACTGTTTGTGGCTTTTCAGCTCTCTAATAACTGGACCTAAAATGTGAAATATAACCAAGTGCATGACATTTATTTTGAAATTAACTTACATACATGTACTCCAGTGTTTTTAGGGGACTTTATCCAATTTGCTGTAATCCGATAATTGCTATCTAATGAGCCCAATACAATACATATCAATGATGTAATGCAGATTTGACCTTCTCTCACTGTACAGAAAACAGAGCAAACACTCCTGGTTGCATCCACATTTAGCACAAATCTTCACTAAATAGTCAAAACAATTCAAGTCAGTCTTTCCATTAAGTGTGAACCTATCGAGTTTGGGTTTTTTTTACAGCCAACAGCGGTGACGTACTGCGAGCTGCTCTCATTGGCTAGTAGTCAGTAACAGAATCTGGATCCATATCTGATCAGCACTGCCTAGTTTGACAGTTTGATCTGAGTTTGGTGCGTTGAGCTGGATGGACTCACTGAGAATGAGCTGTCAATCACAAGGTAGCCCCGCCCTAAAGCATACCCTGCTTTATGGTCTGTGTTACTCTAAATGGGACCATCAGTTACTAAATGAACATCATGCTGTATGGAAGAAGACTGAAACTAGAGACAGAGACCATAAACTCATTAGAAAACTGAAGCTCATCAACTGAGAGGTCGGCTCATTTCTCCATAAGACTCAATATTATCAGACTTCTTTTTTGCAGCCAATGGAGCTGCCCCCTGTTGACCAGATTAAAATAGTCTTTCCTAAAGGTGTAGTAGAACACTTTATATATGTTATATTTCTCCAGAGAAGTTTGTTTACAGCATTGTGGAGTAAAAAGCTGGCACTGGGACATCTCAACTCCTGCCTATTTGGCCACAGCAGCTGTAGTGTTTGTGAGCTCTCTTTAGGCTGCGGAGGGCACACGTCTGGCCAACTTCAACAGTGAAAAGAGCGTCTTCATTAACATGCACGGCCATACGCTTCCTCTGAAACGGGCCTTTGTCGCCCAGCAGATGCCCGAGCACAACGAAGAGAGGCAGATCCGGATCAAAGGGGGAGCAGAGATAGATGGTATACGATCCACGATGAACGCACAGAGATACAGAGGGAGGCGTCTGGCACTTTGTTCATCTTCATCTCAGTTAACGGCTGCTTGGCAAGGATTTGTAAATATCTCTCAACTGGAAGAGAGCCTGTAATGTATCCAATTAATGAACAGTTCAACATCTTCTGATGCATTATGCCAGGGACAGATCTTTTTCCCTCTATGGATGTTGTATCCATTGTGTGGTCAGTGAGCTGTGCGTCCATTAGCTTCTGTGCCTGTTAGCCTCGGCTATTCAACAAGAGGCGTTTAAAGCACCTGGTTTTATTTTCAAATGTATGCATCCGAATAACTGAGTGCAAACAGCAAAACTTCAACACACATCGCATAAGAGAGTGTGGATAAGTAAATGTATAAGTGGAAAGAAAATGAGACAAAGTGAATAAATGAATCAAACAAATGCTCTTTAATGATCTTCTGCTATGTGTATTAGAAAAGTGATCTGGTTCTAAGAAAGTGTGTCTAACTTTGTCTTAATAAGATATTACAGCTAATATTGAGCTCCATTTAACCGGTAACAACAATAGTTTGTATAATATCTCAGCAGAGGATTATTTTATTTTAGGAGTTAAGAGCACTCACACAACTTCTCAGTTTAAGAGAGAGTCATGTGGTCCCAGTGTTGGAAATGAAGCAGCTGTTTAGTTTCTCATTGTTTTAATAAAAAAATGATATAAATAATAATGTTTCTGGTGCTTTAATTTAAGATAATGTAACTTATTTCATTGTGCTGTGTGTAGAAATTGTGTCTTAGATTAAGGTTCAAATTCTTGGATAAATCTTATTTTAAGAAAGTCTTAAATAACTGAGTTCTCATTGTTTGTAATAAACACAACTTACTTACATCTTTCAGATGTGCATGCTAATTTAAGAATGTTTGGCTTGTTACCGCCACCTACTGCTTAACTCCATCAACCAATTTCTAATATCTAAATGGCGGAAACGTGCATACATTCATTTCTTTTGCTGATTTTCTGAAAATTATGTGACAATGTACGCAGTTTACACAGTTTGCTGTCCAATTTAACACATTAATTGATAGTAATTTTAAGAATAAAATGTTAAAAAGCGCTGTAGCCACATTTGAGCCGAACAGTACCTGGTTAAAAAGAGATCAGGACAATTCTGTAACTTACTAAATTAAGTTAGTGGGACTTAAAATTACAAGTAAAAGCTGCTTCATCAGGAATCTTCATGTTTATGTTACTGAAAATGTTCAATGTTATCTTTCAACAGTTATTTTGAGTTGGAAGGACTTATTGTGTGTTCATATGGTGTGTTTTTATTTGTGTATAATCTCCTGAAATAAGAATTGTTATGTTTTCGAGCCCTCCATGTTTCTACAGTAGCCCTGAAGGGACAAACCGAACCAACAAGTAGTTTCAACCATTTTATCCTTCACACTGGATTATATCTGCCATGAATGTTTGTTTAGCCCCGCCCATTTGTGGGTTATATTGTGTTATGTCGTCCAACTTTATACATATGTGTCTATGATTTAGCTGAAATAAGCCACACTCTATATCTAATATCCAATGTATATATCACTACATACAACTTTATTTAAGCAGTGGGAAATCACCTTCTCCCTGTGTTGGTATGAGCAGTTCTTGCATTTAGAGTCAGCCAATCAGTGCCGGGTTGCAGTGGAGTGAGGGGAGGTGGAAGGACGGGATGAGGTCAGCACTGCTGCAGTATAAAGCCTGCTGACCATCCTCAGCCTCCAGCTCTCTGCACTCACAACTCCTGCCTGAACCCACGCTGAGGTAAGGTCGGTCATCACTTCTTTATTACTCTGTGTGCCTAGAGATCAAACTGAGCTCAGAAAACATCACAAAGAGTTGTTTAAACACTGGGAAATGTGAAGGTTGATGCAGCTCTTTTTTGCAGAGTCATGCTGTAAAATAAAGATATTAGTCAAAAGTTTTAATAGTTTTATTTTTCACAAACATAACTGTGAGCTGTGTGATGTAGATTACTTTTATTCACTTAGTTTTTATAGAATTTGTATTAAGTTTATTAATTATTTAATTATTATTATTAAAAACTATATGCCATCACTTAATCAATGCTCATCAAGTAATTTTAATCATACTCAGGATTCAGTTCCAGCTTCATCATGTGATTTATTTCTATTAAAATCTGTAATAAATATTTATTTATTATATTTATTTATAGATTATGATTGAATCAGTTATAGATTTTAAATGTGATTTTAAATGTGAAATGCAAGAGAGAAGACTGATTGAACTCGTTATAAACATCCTTTAAATAATCTCCAGATCAATAATGATTTTTGTTTATTCATTTATTCTTTTCATTAAAAAAAAAAAAGGTGACGAGCCCGATGACAATGACTAACCTGGAGACCTCGATGGCGACCATCATTGCGGTGTTTCAGAAGTACTCAGAAAGAGAAGGAGACAAACACAAACTGAAAAAGAGCGAGCTGAAGGATCTGCTTCACGATGAGCTGCCGGATCTGATGGCGGTAAGACAGAAAACACCAAGAAACACCAAGAGATTTAACCCCACATTAGAAGTATTAAACATGGTGGAGTAAAGTACATTTAGTGTGGAGTTTAGTTAAACTGATCGCTGTTCTGGGGATGTTGATAGTTGTTAAAGTAAAGAACTCTAATAATGCTTCTAAGTACAGTTCTGACTTACTTTATTATTTAATTCATACACAAAGATTGTAAAAGTTTCACTGCACAAACTTTATTTGATGTCTGTAGTTTGTTTCATTCAAAACAGATGATCAGAATTTAAAGTTGTTCAAATTAGATCCATAAATGTGAAGTGTTTCAGTTATTAACAGACTCTCATATTCAGCATTAACCAGCTGCTCATTAGTATCTTTATTAGTCATTATAAAGCTTTCCCTCAATAACCTCCTAATTTCTGCTTATTGATATTAAGTAAGAGGTTTTTGGACATGGATTAATATGCTTTGCTCAATAAGAGCCTTATATTTTATTATTAGTACGTAGCTTCATAGCTGTTTTTATAACCTGTGCTGAGCATTAAGACAATGATATATAAATATATAATATGACTTCCCCCACTTGTAGTGTAACTAATTACTAATAATATGTAATATTACAGATATTAGTTAGAAATGATTAATAGGGAACTCATTTAAAAATCAACAATTCAATCACATCCTTGGATTCATTTTTGATTTTAACAAAAAAACTGGATTTTAATCGTTATAAGTCTACATTTTGGGGAGAAATGAAACAATTATACATTTTGTGGGGAGCAGCGTAAACATAATATAACTAGCAGTGTAACTTATTACTGTTGGCAGGGAGTAATAAGTAATATTACTTTTGAAACAAGTAATAAATGACATTTCACACTTGACGTTCTGTGTTTTGTTACATAAAAATAGATCATATTATTAAGTGTTATTAACCCTTTAAACTCCGCCACTGCCTACATTGGTACTTTTACATATTCTGATGTAATTTTCCTAAAATCTGTAAAACAAAAGCTTAAAAAGAGTTTAAACATTTTTGAGATAATGAAACGTAATGTAGTGACGAAGCCCAGAGCGCACAATGTGATGATAATGCATAAAACACCTATTAATAAGAAGTAATAAGGAGGTTATTGAGGGGATAATGGATAATAGTGGCCATGAGGCATTAATAATGCTGATATGTATGCTACTAAACAATATAAAGTCTTACTATTCTGTTCTGGAAGTTATAGAATATTTAAATCCAGCTCTACACATTAAAGCACGTTGGCTCTACACATTAAAGCACATTAAATTCATTGTCTCGGGTTGTGTGCAACCTGATGTGAACCCCCCGCAGCATGTGAAAGACCAGGCCACACTTGACAGCCTGATGGAGAGCCTGGACACGGACGGCGACGCCGAGTGTGACTTCCAGGAGTTCATGACATTCATCTCCGTGGTTACCGTCTGTTGCCACGAGTTCTTCGAGCACGAGGACGAGTGAGGAGGAGGCGAGGGCAGGGAGACAGAACAGGGGGAGCTACAGTAAATTATAAAAGAAGAAGAAGAGGAAGAAGAAGAAGCCTAGCAACGCACAACCTGTTGGTGCCCTCAGAGCAGAGCATGCTGGGAAAAAAACAACTCCAGCCAGCAGCCAAAACACTACTGGTGAGGTTTGGCTGGTGGTTTCTAGTTGTTACTTAAAATCTGATCCTGTTCTTCTCTATTTGATTCTGAATACCCACATGGACTGTAAAGTCTTCAAAATGGCTACAGAGTTTGTTGTTGTTTGCCTACATCACACATACTAATCATTTGGGAGGTACTTTTTTAAACTGTTGTTAAGATTGTGGCTGGTATAGCACAGCACCTAAAAACATCGGCTAGTTAAAGTTCCCAAATGGCTCGTGAACTGTAGCTAATCTAGAAGCCACAACGTCTTAAAATGGCTCTGAGATTTAGAACAAAGTCTCTAAAAGTCTGCAGAAAATAGCTTCCTCAGCATAATGCCCTTCTATAAGGTAAGCTGTCCGGCTTTGGCTCCCAAGTTCCTAAAATAGGCAATCAGTAATTTAAGGTTCTTCTGTTCAAAGTCTAAAGGTCCAGTAATGTTGTAAAAATGACCGGTAAGTTCATCTCATCCAATACTGAAAGGGCCTTGTAAGTTTTAGAAACATCGGCTAGATAAAGTTTCACTACTAAAATATCAACAAAAAAAAACAGCTTTGAGAGATTTTGAGTTGTAAAAAATGTTCATCTACACTTAATAATAATTCTGTGGCCGGTGTATTTCAGATGTGGCCAGTAAGTTTGTCACCAATCATTTTGAGTGTTATTTTAAGAAGCCAGTGAAACACTTTTATTAACTCCAGCAGCAGCCACTGCGGGAGGCAACCAACGACTCACAGGCGCCTGGTTTCAAACATCATGTCGACTATCAATTATTGAAAGTGAATTCTAGTAAAGATGCTCATAATAATAAAAAAAAAACATTTAATTGGCTAGTAAAAGTTTTAAAATGGCTTTTGAGTTTCAGCTAATCAAGAAGCGACAATTTAGAAGTTTAACAACTTTTCAGACACTTTTTTTTAAATCTAGCTGACTATCAAATATTTGAAGTGACTTGTAAGTTGGTCGTCAGTTAAAACTGGTTTGATTGGCTGGTAAAAGTTCAAAATGGCTTCATCTACAAGCCACAGTTTTTGAGAAATCTACTTAACTGTTAAAAATGTAAAGAGACTGTTAACTTAGTCAAGTTAAACATGTTGAATTGGCTAGTTTTTGTTTATTCTAGCTGCCAGTTTGGTAGAAAAACAACAATAATTTGGAGATTTAATGTCAAATAAAAACTCTGGGCCTGTCAGAGTGGCTGATAAGTTGTTTAGAAGCTTTTTCTACTTCATATTTAGGTAGTTGGTAAACAAGGAAACAAATATTTGAGTCATAATACATTCTGAATGTCTAGCTGGCTGCTGAAATAATCATAAAACTTTAGGAGT
The DNA here is from genome assembly GCF_905237075.1 of Dicentrarchus labrax. Classification (NCBI taxonomy): domain Eukaryota; kingdom Metazoa; phylum Chordata; class Actinopteri; family Moronidae; genus Dicentrarchus; species Dicentrarchus labrax. The sequence goes on from NW_026136716.1 coordinate 2,133,053, forward strand.
TAGAAGCCGCTATCGTCTGCAGAGTTCTTTAGTTTCACTCTTCGTGCAAAGGAAACGTGTGATCGGTTTAAATCAGCTGGAGCAGAAGAGTTTGTCTGGTGATGTGTGTTCTGAAACGTTGAGCACTGGTTAGTTTGGATGTTGGATATGAAATAAACGATCAATGTGTGTCTCTGAGTTTGTTTTTGTGGGAGCGATCAGACGATGAAAGGATTCACTGAGGATGCCTGAGATTTGACTTTCTCACGTGTTAAAAACTAAACCTTCTTATTTAATTACAACAAAAACTTAATAATGGTAAAGGTCCAAGAATTGATAAGAAGAGATTTGGCCTTTATTTGATGTTTGATGATATAAAAATGCAACTGATGTTTGCATTTATTGTACTTTCTTATAGTAGTTAAATGTTGAAGAGGCCCCTCCCTGGCCCCAGTTTGAGACCGTTTGATTTAGAGCATGAATCCTCTTTCACGCTCGATGAACTTGTTTTTTGTTTGTTTGTAAAAATATTAATAGAAAGTTCCTCAACCATGAAGCAGCAGCTGTTTATAGTGGCGGTACCGATTCCACAGACGTCACCTGACAAGTACTTTAACGATGAAAAAATGCCTCTTCAATAACAAACAAATGCTTCTTTATTGAAGGTTAAAGTAACGGTTAAACCTTAATAGACAGACCCCTCAAGTATTTCATGGATATTTCACATTCTATTTACCAGCTGATACAGTGAGCTCAGTAATACAGGATGAGGTTGTTTCTCACACTGAAGCTCTGTGAATATAGTTTGTGTTCAGGTCTTTAAAGTTTAGATCTTAAATAATAATAAAACCTTTAAAAATAATATTTTCATTTAGTCTTCTTTACAGCACACAACTTAATAACATGCTGAGATACAGGCCTACTGCATAAACTTAACTTTTCTTACACCGTTCAGAATCTAGAAGCAACCCTCTGTGAAGCTTTGGCGACCCCTAGTGGGGGTCCTGACCCCCAGGTTGGGAACCATTGTACTCAGAGGTTCTACATTCACTTTCAGTGAGAAACAAGAAAGCCAGAACGTCTCTCTTATGCCGCAGCAGTAGCTTGTAGAGTGAGTCTGAGGCATTTTCCCACAGTATTAAGTCCAATTTCTGACAATAAACTCAGTCATTATTATTTTGTAACCTTCAGGTGTGAGCCGAGTGCAGGTGATTCCCCACAGACCTCATTAAGCTGAACTTAATTAACACCTGTTGCCTGAAGGAACAAAGGGTCGCTGTAGATTTCTGATGAAACGAGACAACGTGTGCAGAATGTTAAGTTAAGCTATATTTTGGAAATGTAAAAACAGGCATGGCCATTTTCAAAAGGATCCCTTGACCTCTGACCTCGAGACATCTGAATGAAAATGGGTATATTGGGCCCCCACGAGTCTCCCCTTTACAGTCATGCCCACTTTATGCTAACTCCATGCAGTTAGCAGATTGTATACATGTACTGGAATATCTCTGCAGCCTGGGGTCCAGCAGCAGTGTGGGAAAAGCCCCTGAACACAGCCAGGGAACAAAACATCCACACATTAAAACAATGTTCTGTGATACTCTGCGCTGGTTGTTATGATGCATTCTGGGAAACGTAGGCACAAGCAGTAACTCCTGCAACATGCTACATAATGGCAGAGCGAGGATCTTCATTAATTAACAGGCTGGAGGTGAAATGATTAAACTGTGTACACACACACACACACACACACACACACACACATACATACACTCTCTGGACACTGTGTGTGTGTGTGTGTGTGTGTGTGTGTGTGTGTGTGTGTGTGTGTGTGTGTGTGTGTGTGTGAACAGATGATGTAAGAGGCGTTGTCAGCTGCACAGTTTCAGACATCTGCAGGCTGTTTAGCATCAGAGGGGTGGAGTCAGCCTCGCGATTGGCCGGAGGGGGAACAGATCTCGACCCTGGGGACTGACACCACACCCATCTGTGTGTGTGTGTGTGTGCGTGTGTGTGTGTGTGTGTTGTCCAGCATATGCCTTGTTGTGTTTCTTCTTGTTCTTAGTAAATGAAGAGCTGCTTGCAGATTCTCAGAACTGGTGAGTTTTTGTTGTTTTATTTTTAAAATGTTTTGTGATATTTTAGAAGCTGCAGTTGGAACTGACAGCCTGTTACAGCTGTTGCACCTTCGGTTTTCTTTTAAGTGATCAGCCCATAATCTCTAAAACGGTGCAGGTAAAGTCATTAAATGTAACTTTGCTGCGTAGATGTGCTTGCTTATTTGAAGTTATGTGTACAGCTGAGTTCTGCTGCAGTCTTGATGAGACAGTAGAAGTACAGCCGTTGTAATGGTGTGTATCAGAGCCTGGTGGAATGAAATCAGATAAAAATAACCTTAATGCTCTGCAGCTCAGAGATAGTTTTGTGAAGCGTGACTCTTGTTATGCAGACAAACACTGACACTTCGGATCCATCTTGGAGTCATTCCCTCCGCTTCATAATTCAGGAGGGGAAATCCTGTAAAAGACTCCATTATTTAAGTTCTGCAAGAAAAAAACGTCCCTTTAATGCTTCACAGAGAACATGCATCAACATAAACCTGGAGCTGCTTGTTAGTTTGGATGTCTAGAGGATGATACCAGTGGTTATGTATATTTTCACTTCAAACAGTGAACAGAGTGGAAACAAATGCATGTGTGTGACTCAGGTGTGCAGGTGTTTACTCTGGAACCAGTTCCTGTTAACTTCACATCACATAGAGCCAGTTGTTTATTAAAGCAGGAACTGGTTTTAATTCATTTCTGTGAAAAACATCTCAGATCTTCCTTCATTTTTATGAATATTTGATAAATATTAAAAAATATTCAACATATTCATTTGTTTCTGCTCAGGTTGACATCATCATGGAAATGGCGACTTTTAGCCCTGCTCCTGGGACGTTAGGAGGAACCTCGCCTCCTCATACTGAGACTGTGACCAAGATAATGGCGAAGGGTACGTATATGTACATGAATCTATTATAGAAGTCCTTTAAAACAAATCAACAAAGAGTGAAGAGTATAAAGACACCAGGAAAACATATAAAATGAGACTATTTGAATAAGTCCCTTTGGGATAGTTTGGAGGGTCACGATTCAGATTAACCACAAACTATACTGACTGAAACTCAACAAATCAGAAGGAAAAACTGTTTCATGAAGATTCACTTCAGCTTTCATTATAAAGTTCTGATCTTTTAAAATGATGCATGATGGGTTCATATCTTTAGATGTAGCTTTTCTCTTTCCAAATGTTAACTTTTTCCTTTATTATCTGGGTGAAAAAGCAGCTGACAGAAAGAAAACCTCTCTCCTTACTCCAGAAAACAGATTCGTGTGTCAGAACTTTATTCTGTTTCCTCCCTCTCCCATTAATCGTCTCATGACCCTTCAGATTTATCTTGTGACCCTTTGGAGGGGCCCAACCCCTAGGTTGGGAACCATTGGACTATAGACAACTGACAACAGTGCAATATCTTTTAAAATGATCATTTCAGGGTAAGGGTGGACACACAAGCAAAATGCTGATTTCTACACAGCGTGGTCTTAAACTCCAGGAATGTAAGCAGAGTTGTTCTTAAACATAAATGAAAACGAATACTGGACAAATATTAGGGATGAGAACCGGTTCCAAATTAAACAGCGGTTAAAGAGTACTAGTCTTATTTCTACACTGTGGTCAGAGATAATAAAACAGTTGTGTTGACGCCTTCTCTTTCTTCCCACACATAAAACTGATCAGGAATCAGGTAGAAAGGCAGTTAGTAGCATTGTCGGTCAGCTTTCATCCCTAATTAAAAAACGTTCAAGTAGGACGAGGACTATTTTTACATTATGATGTTGGTACCTTTACTTAAATAAAGCATCCACATACTGTGTCCAACACTGCTGTTATCAGGGAGTGTCTTATCAGCCCGATGTCAGAGAGGAGCATGGGAAGGAGTGAGTGTGACGCCTCCAGGGTCTGTCGCTGTGGAGATAAGAGCTGACACACACGCACGCCGGACCCGGTTTCCACAGCAGGGCCGGAGAGGGCCAGAGAGGGCCGGAGAGGGCCAGAGAGGGGGCAGAGAGGGGCAGAGAGGGGCAGAGAGGGCAGGAGAGGGGCAGAGAGGGGCAGAGAGGGGCCAGAGAGGGGGGGCAGAGGGGGGCAGAGAGGGGGCAGAGGGGGCCAGAGAGGGCCGGAGAGGGGCAGAGAGGGGCCGAGAGGGGCAGAGAGGGTCAGAGAGGGCCAGAGATGGCCTAACTAACTGTTCTGTGTGTATGAAATGTTTGAATACATTTCTTTTCCTACATCACCTCTAAGGCTGTATTTAGTTATGTCAAAAAAATCTGAACAACTTATTGGAATGAAGTGAATGAAGTGCAGTACAGTAAATCAGATTATAATGCTTTCATTGTCTTTCAGGCTGCTTATTTTACCCAAGAAATCATTAAAGAACCCAAACAATACAGTACTTAAAGAAAAATACAGCTACTAGATTACTGTTTAACTAGTATGTATAAGAAAAACAAATATATATATATAATAATAGTAATAATAGATATAATATGAGCTGAGGTAGCTATTGATTTCTGCTACGTTAGCCACATTTAGCTGTTGTTTTTTTTCTTCTCCATCATAAATTGATTTAGCTGCTGCTTTATTTAATTAACTGGAACTGAATTACCAGAATTTGAGTCCATCAAAAGGGATATTTTTTCATTCACAGATAACAACTTGGTTTGGGTCTTATCATCTCCAGATGTCAACTTCATTATTATCGCGTCTCAAGATAACAAAACTGTGCTCTTATTTCATTTTCTTAGATCATGATAACACTTTTTTTAATGTCTGGTTATCGGTCTGATCAGATCTTTGGTGGCAGTTTTCTTGCTATTAGACAAAAACAGAGATTCCCTCTAGGACGGTTGTTGTTTTGTGGGATATCATATGACAATTAAACTCTAAATAGAGGAGCTTGTGTGAACACAGCTGAGCCCTGTTTGGCCCTCAAGTGTAAAACCAGCCTCTGTCAGCTCGTCTCTGCACGCCGAGGCTTTAAAATAGACCGAGGGTGTTTGAATACCGTGCATGGTTGGGCCTGTAGCTCTACGGGAGGGGGGCTCAGGGCCGACAAACCTTCTGCTTCCACTATTCAGGAGCACCATTCATACTTTTTACTCCTCTACATTTAAAGGGAAAAGTTAAAGTTCAAAGAAAACTTCGAATTTCACCGTATATACAGTGTATATATACATATACACACACACACACACACACACACACACACACATACACACATACATACATACATACATACATATATATATATATATATATATATATATATATATATATAATATTAGCAGCTTCTTTCAACCCCTTTCTGAAGAGCCATGATGCTTCTTCATTCTGTTCATGTGACTGGTTAAAGGTGTTTAACGTAAAGATGATAGTAAGTGAATTTATGGTGTTTTTAATTGATTTAATTAATGTTTTTACAGGCATCATCGCAGGCGGTGGAGATTTTGCAGCCTTAATTGGAGGTGAGGAAGTGAATGTTTTACCTGATTATATCTGATGATGCGAACAGCTATGACATAGACTAATAAAACGGTTTATTATTAAAAAGTCTTCTACAGTGTATTTGTCCTCTCTTTAAGCAGAAGTTGAATTTAAACCCAGATTATGAGCCTGATTTGACCGGCTGGTTTTCAAAGATCGTGATTTTGATTAGAAGAGATTATTGGCAGACACAAGTAGAATTTAGAAATATAATTAGTTGTATACACTGAAAACAAGGCAGACTCCAGACTAAACAGACAAAATGTTGAATTGTAAATTTCAGTGATTGTGTCAGATCTTTCTGTGACTCCACCTTCTAGGGATCGTCGGTGCACTGCTGCTGCTGCTGATCTGTACTACAGCGCTGTTGCTGTGGTGTCTGTCCAGACATAAAGGCTCGTACGTCACCAACGAGACGGACGACGATGACGACATCGATGGTGACGACGAGTCTGTGGGCTCTGATACGGCGCTCCAAAGCAGGGAACCTCTGAAGGCCAAAGAGGAGGAATAAACCTGTGATACAGACTTCAGTCGTGGTGTTGAAGATTAAAGAGCTTTTTTAAAATTGGAAGTCACATAAAGCTGCGCGAAGCAACTTTGCACATCGCTGCCACCAAATAGCATCAAGACGTAACTGTTTGGGCCACACCTGCCAACATTTAGCTTTCAAAGTATGAGAAATCGACCCTGTGGGCTTTGTAAAACACTTGGACACTATCCTGGTGCTGCAGATAGAAAAGGAAACTGTCTGTATTTAGATTTGTTTGGAGAAACTCAGTGAGCTCAGTGGTTCCCAGCCTTTTTCCCTTCTATCACTGAGTAAACTGACTGTATTTTTATTTGTATTATATTCAATGTGTAACAATAACAGTAGAGAGCAGCTGATAAACTGTACAATGAACCCAAACAGTGAACATAATAACTGCAGGAAGTTTGTGCAAAACAAGTTTTTATGATATTTTTAGTAACTTTCTATCCAACAATCATACGGACTTAAAATCCCTGATGTTTGGCCTTTTCTATTAGCTCTTTGCAGTTTGAACTGCGTATTGTTGTACTGCAAGACGAGGCTGCCTTCAATGTTTAGATCTTAAATAATCTAAACTCTAAAAATTACACATTTTCTTACACGCCTTAAAATCAAGACCATAAAGTCGGTCATTTTATTTCAGTGACAGTGACGAATCGTGACTCTCATGCAAGATTTTCTCACTAACCAATTTCTAATGTTAATATTCTACATTATCTCTTACTAATGTAACTATCACTAGCAGTTGCCTCGCTGAAATGTGGGCACACATCACCTGATTTTTATTGATCAGACAGTGCTATTGATTTTAAACCAGCTGATTATTTTTCTTGCCTCGGAGCAGAAACATCTACCACTTCATCAAACTCCAGATGACAGATGGGGAAGCTTCAGGGTGCGAACTACAGAGGAATCAGGACTCCCCTTCAGGGGGGGCTGTAAAATAATGAGAATATCAGCCCCTCCAGGAGCCTTTTGAAGGCTTTTTTTGGGATTGTTGCGACCTGATTTCGATGAATGTTTTTATGTTTTTAGGCTTTTTTTCTTTGCAATCGAATTGCTAAATTGAAGACGACTGTTTGGAGGGTCAGTGTGAGACACACAATCTGCATTTTAAGCACTAGAAAGGAGGAAGTGTTTGCAGCTTCCTGCTGTTTTTTGTCACACATTTATATTTTTACACATCTTCATCATCAGGGATTATACATCCACTATGATGTAGGATTTGTGCTAATGAGTGTGACTAATCACTAATTCACTTTAAAAAAGACTCCGCAGATCTTGAAATCACGTCTGAAGCGTGACAGCCTGATATCATTACCTTCAGATCAGAAAATATCAGAAAATATGTCCCTCTCACTCACAGTGTCTGAGTTTTTTCCTTATTCACCTGGAGGCTCGTTCACTGCTGGCTAACACAAACCCAAATCTATCTGCCACAGAGGAAATATTTTAAAATACCTACAACTGGTAGAAAAAGTCCTCTGACTCTGGTTGTAGTTGCAGCAGTGTGTCTGTGACTCCCGCCAGAGAGAAACATCCTGAGAGCAGAATTTAACATTTGAGGAATCTCTTTCTGACTGATTCTCCCCCAAAAGGCTTCTCAGCTCATGAAGATAAAACCAGTGCAGCTTTAAAATAATTAAAATCACAGCTCTCTGTCAGAAATCTTTGAAGATCCAGTTATCACCTCTTCACATGCGTCACATGTGCTGAATCATATGTTAAAAGCTTTACACCTCCTGTGGCTATTCCAGCAGACAAACGTCAAACCAGAGTCTGGGAGGTCCAACTGACCAACTGACCGGGAAACATTTAGGAGCACCTTAACTCCAGGCAGTTGGTGATTTTCCACCCTGGTTCATAAGCTCATAACAGCGAGGGACTCTGACTAACAAACCACACTGTTATGAATCAGCTGGGAGGAATAGTCTGTGTGTAAACACTTGGCCAAGAGAGTTTATGTGGTAATTTTCCAGCCTGAATTCAACCCACAGGGATGTTTTCTCTGCATTTTTGTAACTAGTAACTAAGTTTTTCAATAAATAGGAAGAAAGGATCAAATAGAGGGTGAAAAAGGCTTTTAGACAGACAGACACTGTTGTTGTTGTTATAGGTATGTTGAAATAGAGTGATTTTACTATCTTGTCATATCTGTTTTAGGTCTTTGTTTATTCATTTACTAATAAAAATCTCTTCTTGAGCCATTTTACATACTAACAGTTTGTAATAATAAAGTTTACACTTTTTGACACAATGCAGTTTTTTTATTTTTGCGTGGATTCAGAGCTTCAGTGTGATGAAGATGCTTCATCATAATGATTTTGTACTGCTTCATCTAGTGGTCAAACCTGTTTACTGCACTTGTTATAAAACGATCCACCACCATCCACACAAGATGTCTCCTGCACTGAAGTAGGAGAGGAAAACTTTAGAAATTAAATAAATTTACTGATTTATAGATTCTGGGATCTTTGGTGAGGTAGAAGGAGTAGATGACTTTTTAAGGATTTTAATGTGAAAATATGGAGTCTGCAGAAATATCCAAACACAATATAACACATTTGTACCACGTGCAAAAGACTGCATGGTTTATGCCCAACGACTGCATGGGATTAGCATAAAGTGGGTCAGTCTATAGGGAGGAGACTTGTGGGTATCCATAGATAGAACCCATTTTCATTCAGATATCTTGAGGTCAGAGGTCAAAAAACCTCCCCACATGTTAGCACAACATGGTTGGTACCAATGGATGCGTTAGGTCTTCTATTTTATTGTGATATATGATAGCTTTCAGCTGGTCAGTGCCACCCGTCTGGAAACAGCCCTGTACTGATGGCTACAAGTGACTGAAGCTGAAGGCACTAAGACGGTCTGGTGGTTATAAACCTTATAGAGACTGTAGAAGTGGACAGCGATGAGACAACGAGTGCTGGTGGATGTAAGTCTCTGAGGCTGATGGGAATAAAGAAAGCTGCAGATCCAGAAAAGCAATGAAGATGTTGATGGTAGCACATACTTGGGTCAATAAGTCACAGCTGGTAGCAACAACAGCAGGTTGATGATATTAGGCTCTTAGGGAGTAAACGGTGAGTGCTGCCTGCAGCGAGGTTTGTTTTTCTTCTGTCTGCCTTCTTGAAGAGTCTCAATCCTGATGAGTAATACCTTCGGGTAAACCGTTACCCAACAGAGATCAACTCTGTCCAAAACTTCGTTTTTGGTGCTGCCAGATTCTCATTAACGGACGGATGGCTTCAGTGTGTGTGTGTGTGTGTGTGTGTGTGTGTGTGTGTGTGGTCCTGCCGGTTTCACTTCAGCCTGCCTTGACGTCTTGCCAAGGTGTCTGGGATTTTGTTTTGGTTTCAGGACTTAATTTATGAATCATTAGCAACAACACAGGGACAGACAATAGAAACCGGAGTAAAGATGCAGAAACTGTTCTCATGTTGTTCAGTTTGAACCCTCAAACATTCATGAGAATATGCAGAGAGAACTTTAAACTCAAAGTCTGAGACACAATTCTTGCTTTGCAGTGTTTTAACATAAGTATTTTTTTTTTTTTGTTTATGCAGGACAATAAAATTATAATATTCTCAAAACCCGTCCGTTAATTCCCAATCATCAGCATCTTTACCTGCTGTTACACTGGATTCAATACATCAGAGTGAAACAGCAATAAACGCTTTTGATAAGTATGACTTTATATACAATTTATAGTTCAAATAAATCAGTTTATTACTTAAATGTGCAGCAACAATCTCACCACAAGGTCCATTTATTAGTTAATCTGGAGCTTTTGGTGTATATTGTTGTTCAAATGTGTTTGAAAGGTTATTCAAACAGATTTATTTCTAATATAAGCGATTTCTCTGGCTCCTATATCACTTAATTAAATAAATGTTAAACCGAACATCATAAAATCAAACTTTAATCAGTTTAATTTTCATCTTCTCAAACGCTGATGGCAAGAAAACTGAAGTGTGAAAACCTGTCTTGCTGTAATACCACCAGTGGGCCTGCAGGTGGTGATGTTGGGCCAAAACTGCTGTTTAATAATCACTAAATTTATGATCAATAACATTAAATAGGAGGATAAAACTGCTTATGTTGAGAAAAAAGAAGAGAAAGAAAGACATAAGAAGAGAGAGAAGAGATGAAAAGTAATTTGATCGGAGTCATTAATATCTAATCCTGTTTGTTATATGTGCTCATGTTACTTCATTAAATATTTAAAGTGCTGGTAGCAGAGTAAATATAGTGTGCCTGTGTGTTTATCAGCTCATAAAACCTGCAAATTAAAACCGTGTGACCCTCATTAAAGAACTGCCTTCACACTAAACACACACACGCCCAAACAGACACACACCACCTCGGTGAGAATGAAACAGAGAGAGATACGTAGATGTTTCTTTCCTCAAAAGTCTACAAAGTCTTATTCTAACCTGTAATTTGATTGATTTGTGTTTTAGTTCCCTTTATTTCTACACCTCAGGGTCCTTTTTAAGCCAACCCTTAAACCTCCAAATATATCTGCCAAGGCATCTTTCAAAGGGCAGTTTGACAGTTTTCTTCACATTTTTTCAGCCAAACCAAACTCTAAACCGTCTGCGGCACATCAAGTGTCAATCTCATTAATATGATGTGGCAGTTTGGTGGTTTAGTAGAGTGTTAGTCGGCTGTAAATAACCCAAAACACATGAACCAAATACAGGAACTTCACTTCCTGCCAAAGAAAACAACTACGGCTTGGTATTTGTTCACTGAATAATAAATAATAGTGACATTTTGAGATGCAAAATCAGTAAAGTTGAAACTATAATCTGTCAAAAGTGTAGTAAATAACAGAACGACAGGCTCAAATGACGGCTTCACACCGACAGTTTTAAAATGACAGTTTTGGTCACGGGCCATAAATAAATTGAGGAACTTTGAATGTGTTGTGCAGCAGAGCAGAATCACTGTTGGCTCTTTGTACTGAACAATAACTTCAATATTAAGGGAACTAAAAACTGACTCCAGACTTTAACCACAAACTTGAACCTGAAATTTAAAAGTTACACATATAAAATAAAAACACCAAATAAATACGATAATCTGTTATTTAACTTAATTTTCACAAAGATACGAAATCAAAGCTCAGCTGTTTCTGCGATATTAAAGAAAACGTATCAGATTGTATTTGACTTTCCCTGCTGACATCAAGGCACAAGGATACTGAATACTGTTTTATAACTTTGCTGCAGGTCAAAGCGGAAGATATTCAGCGATAATATGTTATCATTTTAATTATTTTAGTAGTTAACATCTAGTAAATTTAAGCTTGAGAGAACTCACAGATCTTTCTTTAACTCATCAAACACAGAGGTGTCATTGAAGATATTAGTTCCACGTGTGCTTTTCCTGCTTTGATGAGTCAAACTGTCGCTTTACATGCTTTACATGTTTTACAGGTGCATGCAAATACTGATAGTTTTTCGAGAGAATCGGTGACTAATCCTGCAGTCAAACCTAGAAAATCTAAATTAGTTTTTTCACCCTGCAGTAAAGCGCACAGGAAGCTGTGTGGGTGCATGGCTGCAAGAATTAGCTGCCAAGGCTAAACATGTTAGCTAAAATTGGCATTCAACACTTTGTCTTCACACACTCTGTTCCTGTTCACGTAGCATCTTGTACTTCCTGCGGATCCCACAAATGTTCTAACAATTCGATGGTGGATCAACTTTACTTCAGCTTGCACATGAGGCACAAAGTCAAGGAGACGAGATCAATTTGTGACAGGAAGCTTTGTGTACAGTGGAACAGAGTTTCCCCCATACAGCTCAGTTATAAGAGCAGCAGTGACAGTGGAGAAGGAATTAAAAGTACAAAAGTATTTGCTTCAAAATATATTTAAAGGGTCAAAAGCAAAAGTAATCCAGATACAGAATAGATCCATTTGCATTGTGGTTGCAGAAAAAGAGTGAAAACAATTGGAGAGTAAAAGAAAGAAACTCGGAGATATTGGGAATAAATAAAAAGTGTCTTGTTGTGCTGCTGAAATGGAGTTTGCTGAAGTCTAACAACCACAACCACAGTGTCAAAGCTAACGTCAACTTTGAACGAAGCAATGTGATGGTTGATTAACTTTCAGTTTTATGAGGCTGTGTGTGACAGCAGCCCCGTTATTGGGAGTCGGCCAGGAACTGAGCAGGTGAGGACATAAAAAAGCAAAGTTTAAAGGGAAGATTTGGACTTTGTCAGGTTTTTTCCCCTCTTCATCAAAAACATAACTGCGTCCATTTAAGCCCAAACTGTCGAGGAACGAAGGGGCCCAGAGCGCCGCCAAGGTGCGAAGCTTCATCTGTGACTCACATGCTCGCTATTTGTCAGATCAGTTTGAGCTGAGTTAAGTTAACGGCGTTCTCTATAACAACAGTGCTGCGGCGGCCAAGGAAAGAATGAGACAAAACTGTTTGGAGGAAAGGAATCAAATAGATTAAACACTGAATTTCCCCAGAGAGCTGAGTAACTTCTCGACAGTAACGCCGTCTTTTCCAGAGCACAGAAGGTTTGGCAGAGACGGGATCATTACTGGAATGTGAAAATATATTTATTTTAAGTGATTAATTGAACCTCGTATTGAGTCTACAAAGAGGACACCAGTGAGATTGTGTTTCCTGTTTTCAGCGTCATTCTCTTGAGGAAATAGTACTTCAGGGAAAAAGTAAAATAAACCTTTAATTCATGTTTTATCACTTTCAGACTGAATTTGGTTTTAATTTGACTAATTATGGCTCCATTTAGTGTATCAGAGCCTTTCCAGTGAGCCAACATGCAAAACAGCAGCAGCCTGACTGTGTTTGACCTTAATGAGTATCAGTGGTAACACCTGAAACACACACAGAGCTGCGTGTTACATATATTACAGAGACTGTGAATGAATGATTATTACCCAGATTTAAACAATATATCAGCTAACAGCTGTTCTCTATATACAGACACAGAGTCACATGGTGTCTCTCTCCCTCTGCCTGTGTTGTATCGCAGCCTCTCTGTGGTTTGTTTCCATAGCCGGTCTGCTCCGACTGAAACTGCTGTTTTTATCATATACATCGGTGAATTAAGGATTTATTTCCACCAAACCAGAGTTGGTGATTGTTGGAAACACTAACAGAGACACTTTTGGTGACTTTTATTCTGTTTCTGTTCACTTTGAATGAAGTTACAATGCTACAATGAGCTTTGAGGTAAATGGAGAGTGATAGTGATATTACAGCTGTTTCTGGTTAAACTAAAGGTCCCTAAGGATTAACTAATGTTACATGGCAGCCATTGCAGCACATTTCACAAATATTTTTGTGTCTAACCCAGTGAATTAAGGATTTATTTCCACCAAACCATCACATTATTGTTAGAAAGACTAACAAAGACAGTTTTATTTTGTTTATGTCCAGTTTAAAAAGACCCTTTCGATGAGCTTTGAGTAAAAGTGTGTTTTTTCTTGGAGCTGGTGACTAACCATACATTGAGCCCATGCAGCTCGTTTTGCAAATATTTTTGTGTCTCAATAATTTTTTTACCAAACCATCATTATATAAACGAACAAATCTGGTTTTGGTGAGTTTTATTTTGTTGCTATATTTCTACAGTAGCCCAGAATGGACAAACCAAACACTGGCTCTAGATAGGGGGTTATTTCTCCTCCTTACAATCTGCAACTCCAACCGCGAGACGCCACTAAATCCTACGCACTGGCCCTTTAAACCAGGGTCCACAGTGAAATCAGGACGTGTTTATAGCCACACTTGACTTTTGAGTCCAGTCCTGGAAAGTCCTGAAAAAATGTCGACCAGTAAAAACAAAGAAATTATTTGAGAGCAGAGAAACATAAGCGATGGAGTCCCAAACCTCAGATTTTATTTTGAAGGGGTGACTGAGTTCATGGGAAGCCAACGTCACATCGCTCATAAGTGTGTGTGTGTGTGTGTGTGTGTGTGTGTGTGTGTGTGTGTGTGTGTGTGTGTGTGTGTGGAAGAGTAATGTTAATCAACCCCAGATGAGTAAAGAGGCCAGACGAGCCAAGTCACTGTGTGTGTGTGTGTGTGTGTGTGTGTGTGTGTGTGTGTGTGTGTGTGTGTGTGTGTGTGTGTGTGTGTGTGTATAACAGTAATAACAGTCTGGGCTGGCGGAGTTCGACCCAAGAGCCGGCCCCCTAAAACCTCAACTCGGGGCCGACGCACACACACGTGCACACACACACACACACACACACACACACACACACACACAGCTCGCTCTGAAGTCACCACCTGAGAATGTGGGGACATGGGGGACGAAGCGGCACCTTTGCGTGCGAATGGAGCTCACCAAGTGTGTGTGTCAGTGGTGGAATGTAACTAAGTACATTTACTCAAAGTACTGTACTCGAGTATTTCCATTTTATGCTTTGAAATGGTCCCGTTGTAGCTTTCAGGGCCAGTCGAGGGGTGGAAGACAGCTCTTTAATGTTTTTTTTCTGCTTTTAACACAACACAGACTCGTATCTTAATTTATAAACTTAATGCTGATTTTAATCTGAATAAGGTGGCATTGATTTTGGACTTTTTAACCCAGAAGATAAAAGTCAATGGCTGCCTCTCTGAATCCCGACCGTCCTCTACCACAGTGGGAAAAGTAAAGGCTCTCATGTTTAACCTCATCAGTGAAACAATGTACACATTTTAAATACTTTATAAATGAGGATAAAATAAATTTAGCAGGAGGAAGAAATTCTGTACATTTATTTGCAACTCAAATGCCGTTCTGGATCCCCACAGGCCTGAGTCTGTTTGCCCCTGCTGTACATCCTGTACACAAGTAACTGCTGCAGCCAGTACGAAAACTACGGAAGCCCATTTGTGCCAATGTGATGAGAGAAAAAAGATTAATAATTAGTAAAATAATTACTTACTTATCACAAAGTCATTATATTGAGACACTAGGTCAAAATATTCCATAGAAAACAGACACATTGCCTGTTGTCGATACACATCAGATCGTCTTAGAAGGGAGAGATTCACACCCCTAGTAAACAAATATAGTTTTAATTGTTGTTAACTTGTTTCTGGTATATAAGTCTATATCTAACTGTGTCTTAATAAGATATTCCAGCTAATATTGAGCTAAATTTAACCAGTAACAACAATGGTTTGCATAATATGTAAGCAGAATATGTGTAGCAGAACATCTCAGTTTAAGAGAAAGTCGTTTTGTACCAGTGTTGGAAATAAAGCAGCTGTTTAGTTTTTCATTGGTTTAATAAAACAAATGCTAAAAATAGGAATGTTTTTGGTGGTTCATTCAACAGAAAGTCAGTTATTATATTGTGCTGTTTGAAGAAATTGTGTAATCTTAGATTAAAAAGGTACAAATTCTTAATTTCAGCTCAATAAAGTGAGTAAAATACTTTTTTTAAGACTTAAATAAGAGTTTTAATTGCTTGTAATAAACACAACCTGCTTAAATGTTTGGCTTTTTTTCTTGCTTTAAGGCCCATTTGAGTCTTTCAGTGGCTAGATGCTAGTTTAAAGACTTACAGCCCCATTGGCAGATTTCTTTGCTCAATACAACATTTGGCTTGTTTCTGCAGTGCAGACCAGACTATAGCTTTAATATTAAAACATTTGAATGGTGTTAAATGTCAGTGTTACTGTTATTTACTATTATACTAAATATAATATGAAAAGGTGTCCCTTAAGGAAAAATCTGTGTTGCCAGATCTGAAGCTGAGTCAAAGATGACCAAACCCAAAAGGAATGATGACCAAAAACTACCAAAATAATGGAGATTTCCATGTTAGATGAGTCACAGGTTTAACACACAAACAACCAAAGACCACGAAGCTGACCAACACAAATAATTCTTACCTGTTAGTCAGACACTTTTATAGAGTGAATGCCGACAGCAGCGACAGCCAGAACTGTAAAATCTGACGGAGCTGAGGCCTGTTTGTTGTGTCTTCTTCAATTCGTTCTAACTGACAGAGACTAAAGAGCAGAGGTTGGTCCAAACTGAATTTGGTTACTTTTTGGATTGGATTAGAAGACATTTTGCGCCCTGAAGGCTGAGCAGCACCTCACCATGGGTTTTTTTCTTTCCTCTGGAGTCATGAAACACTTTCATTTCATCGCTTACCAAAAACACCAGTTTCATTTTCCAGACTGTTTTATGTTGGCCCGGGAATGAGTCATCAAAACTTCAGGGTCTGGAAAGGATCGCCACTGACGAAAACATTTCCCAGCATGCTCGGTTAGTCACATAGCAGGATGATGGATTGAAAGCTCTTCCAAATAAATACATGAAAACAAATCTCCACTTCCCAGGTCGGCAGTGAGGTTTTTATTCAACCCCTATTTATGCAAGAGAGGTTGGCCGGGCGCGTTCGCTCTTTCTCAACAATGCCGTGATTCAGTTTCATAAAGCTGCACACATTGTGATTTGGGAGCTGCCCAGTGCGACCACAGCCCTCTCCCATCAGCTACTGGGAGCTGCCCAGTATACAACCGCAGCCGGCTGCTGCCACAGAGCTAATTGGAAGTTAAGTGTCTTGTTCAAGGACACAGTTGCGGTTGGAGAGCACCGCTGCTTCACTTAAAGCGTCAGTTCACCCAACAAACACGTGCTTCCTCACTCGCCATCAGTGGAGTCCCGATTGTTCCTGTTTTATGTTAAAACTTCACAGAAGCTGCATTTACATCAACATATAATTTTTGTAATATTTGCTGAAACTTTCACTACATCCTGACAGATAATCTGTGAATAAATCAAGTTCCTCTGGTTGACATTTACAAGATAGACAATCCTTCCCAAAAATGTGATAAAGGTTAAAATATTTGACTCCTCTTTTTGCTGCAGACTCCCTTCAACCCACTCAAATTCCAAACCATTTGATGGAAACAGAAATACTTCTTCTAAGTGACAAAAGTTTGCTTCAATTTCACTCGAAACAGGACTACAGTCTCCATTTGGGCCTCTCATATGATGGTGTCACACTATTGAATGTTGTATTTCTCAAAACACTTCAATGCAAGTAAAGTGTGTGTGTGTGTGTGTGTGTGTGTGTGTGTGTGTGTGTGTGTGTGTGTGTGTGTATATCTCAGGAAAATGTATTAAATATTATATTGAGTCAAGCATTAATGTAACGAGCATTTTACTATTGTTGGTTGAGGGGGAGTCTCACTACTGCAACTCATGATTACTTTTATTGTGGATTCATCTGCTTATTGATTTCTCCATTAATTAATTTATTGTTAATAAAAAAGAAAATTGCGAGAAATGCTGTCACAATTCGACCAGAGTGACACCTTCACATTGCTCGTTTAGTCCAACCATAAGCTCAAAAATATTGAAAATAAATAAACATTAATGAAAAGAAAAGCTGAAACCATTAAATGTTTTACATGAAAAAGTTGCCAATTAATTTCCTGTCAATCAACTAGGCCTAATTGATTAATCAACTAATAATTTCAACTGTACTTTACAGGAAAAGCATATTTCTGAATATGTTTTGTGTGCAAAAATAGGAATTTGCAAAGAAAAAGAAAAGACTCATGTAAAGGACTTTTTGCAGTAGCAGTGCAGTAGTTGCAGCGAATGCCCAGTTACATTCCTTCATTGCACAAGACGAAGCTCTAAAGTGACTCCCAGCTCTGATATTGATGAACAGTGAAGTGCGTGGGATGTCTGATATCCGAGGAATGAAGTGGGAGGAGAAACTATGTAGCTCTCCATCATATTCCTCATAAATTCACTTTTTCTTGTGTGTTTTCATGTTTTTATCCAGAGTTGGCTGAAGAACAGAAGCTCGTCGGCACAATGAATCTCTGAGGCGTCAGCGTGCTGGACACTGAGATAACCTCTGGATGTTTGATGCTCAGCTCGTCACTTTACATGACCATCCAACCAGCGCAAAAAGAAAAAGAAAAAGAAAAATCTGTGTTGTTTTTGTCTGCCTCTTTGTTCGAACTATCTCTAGTATCTCAAACATGGCATCATAAATTCCAGAAGTGCATCAAGTGCCACAATCACCAAACAAGTCCAAAGGCACCAGAGATTTTCTCACACTTTTCATGAAAAGCAGCCAAAGCAGTTTGTTCACGATTTACTCTGAAACCTACACCTGTGAAAGTGCTAGTTTTCCCTCCTGTCATAAATCTTTTCTTCTTGTTCCTGATGTTTGAGCTCCGCTGTGCAGAATGACGTATGTAGTGAGCAGTGGAGGTTAAAATGTTGTTTTATGAAGTACATTTAGAGCAAAGTTTGGAACATTTCTGTGTATGTTTAAATTAATGAATTTGATTTTAGAAGTCACGAAAAGTTGAAGTGAGTTGACGCTGACAAATTATTCACTTTAATTATATTTTTATTTGCCTTCATTTATTCCCGATAAACACAATATAAAAGTAACAATATCACATCAATGATTGTAAAAATATGTGTTAATTTATTGTTAGAGTATTAATATGCAGCCTACCTGTTGTATTTTAATGCAGTCTAATAAAAATAATGCAAATGCAAACATAAGAACATGAAATATGATGCTTTATCTGTCGAGTCAGGGTTAATAAAGCCTGGCTCTCATTCGGCTCTGGAGCTGCACAAAATAAATGTCCACACACACAAAACAGCAGAGTCAAAGTGAGCTGTCTTTTATTGAGGTCTTGCCACTGTGATTGGCCATCTTAAGATTAGTTGAGCCAATGAGCAGCAAGGTCGGACTGCACAGGTGGAAACCAATCATCCTGTCAGCACCTGGAGGGAACACAGGGGAGCAAACAAACACAAATCCTAATTAGTAGTAGTTAAAGAAGAGGAAGAGCAAGCTACAGTTTCGGTTTCATATGCCCATACTGAATCGATGACAGGCGTCAAACACAAGGCAGCATATGAAACCACAATAAATGTGTTTTTTGAATGAAGAATTAAGTAAATTCTGTTTAAATGCATCTATAACAAACAATAGAGATGTCAAACAGCAGGAAACAGATGGGTTGCATGAGCTGAGCGCATGTTTTCCAGTAGTCTGTGTCCAATTCTCCCCTCTAACATCAATGCTTTCTGGATATTTTTAATGATAAGCTGCAGTTTATTCAGCTGCATACTTGTGTTGTTGTCGTTGTTGAAACCTCAGTGTTTTTACTTCGTTGTGTTTTGCGGACAAGCTCAGCGAGTATTCATGTGGGTCGTAATGAGCCGAGGCCTTTTGTTTTTCCTTCTGCTGATGTTGTGGAAAATAAATGGAAGTAGCGTCAACAACAAAGTCATATCTTGCCATTAGTCGCTCGCTGCAGATTTGTTGTCTGGTGTTGATTCTCAGTGGGTCCGGCACTAAAGGCTGAATCGCAGCTTGCAGAGAATTACAAGTCGACCCTCTCTAAACAAATGGGGCATGTTTTGGAGCTGAGTCACATTATGCAAATATCCTCTGACAAGTTTGAAAAAGTAAAATATGTGAAAATGAGACTTCAGCCTTTGTTCTGGTGGCAAACCACAGTACTGCAACAAGAAATCCTGCTTGGACCCAAACAGATTTTCCCCACAGACTTTATAGCAACCATTAAAAAAGACACATTGGTAAATATGTTGACAGAATACTTCAATCTGCAAATTATATGACACTTGTTTACACTTTCTGATTGTAGACCACTATATTAAAGGGACAGGTCACCCCAAAATTCAACTGTACGGGGGTGAATTTCTATATAACTCATCTGTTTAAATTGATAAAATTAAATTATTATGGCTTAAAGTTATTAATTAATTAAGGACGTGGCCACTTTGAGTGACAGGTGTTTTATACGGTCTATGATGATGTTAGCTCAAAAATACTTTCTTCTGCACAGTGATGCAGTTGGCAGGTGAAGTTCGGTAGAAAGAAAATAGTTCCTCCACGAAACTGCTCACAACAAACTCTGTGGATTATCTAACTGGAGACATTGTTATTGAGTGCCATCTGGTTCCACTCAGCAACTCACACCAAAACAATGTAGGTGGATAAACCTCCTACAGGTACTTGGGTGAACTGTCACTTTAAGGTTCGGGGAGGTTTAGGCACAAAACAATGTGGTTCGGTTCAGGGAAAAGATTCTGGTTCGAGTTAAAAATGACTACTTTCGTCATCATGGTCGGAATAATAACCATTTGGTTAAGGTTAGGGAGGGACCTGCATTGACTGTCAATGTGTGTTAAAGTCCGACATTTTGTCTTCTCTATGGATGGCAGTCAGCCGGGGCAATAGGACCAGACTGAAATATCTCCAGACATACTGGAAGGATTGCCATAAAATGTAATGTTTTTATTCCGAATGACCAGTGGCAGACGCTGGGGCTAAAAAACTAAAAAGGGCACCGGTGTGGAGAAAGTTGTGATGCATTTATGGTGAAACAGCACCCTAGGAAAAAACAAATCGAACATGGGTGAACTGGTGGGAGCGATCACAGAATTCCTATTCTGAATATAGGGTTTCCATTATTAGCTATAATGTCATAAAGATTGAAGTTAGAATTACCATGAGATTGTGAAACAATGGTGTACAAGCACAAGTCCAATCTCATGGAGAAGTACTACAGTACCCACAATCCCTCAAACAGCAATGTCTCTGATCGGTAGAGCTAGATGTTACCAAGGAAATCCATGAATACGAACCTGGGGACTTTTAAAAAAAGCAATATTTACAACCATTGACAGTATACTGTATATAACGGACAGAGCTTCTGAGTCTGTGAAGTGAAGTCTTGCATTCTATGTAATGGCCAGCAGGGGGCAGCTCCATTGGCTGCAATAAAACACAGATACCATTCAGTCTTATGGAGAAATGAGCTGACTTTTCTCTTGATTTATGAGCTCAGTAAACAGATTCCTAAAGAGCTTATGTTCTCAGTCTCTAGTTTCTTCTTCCATACAGCATGATGCTCATTTAGTAAATGATGGTCCCATTTAGGGTAAAATAGACCATAAAGCAGGGTATTAGGGCAAGGCTTCCTTCTTACTGACTGCATTGACTATTTCTCTCCTAAAATCTTTTCACAAACACATTTTACTGTTTACCTGGAATAAGAGATCATGTGTGACCAGGCGAGCCGCCGTCGTTTCATGGTACAGATGAGTCAAACTGCGCAGCCAATGAGAGCAGCTCAACTCGAGGTACGTCACCTCCGCTGGCTCCAACAAACTGTCAAGGCTTCAAAACGGGACTCCACAAACCGATCTGTGACGATAGGTTCAGACTTGTTTACAACAGGTTCAAGCTTTAGTGAATTAATACTCTGCTGAGTTGTTTCAAGCAGTTTAACAAAGGGTTTGTTCACACATGTACACCCACCCATAAACACACACTTTAACTCATCTTCAGATTCCTCCACTGTAACAAATAGACTTTAATCGTCTCCGGATCGGCTGAAGCTCGCAGGAGGAGAAAGCTTTATTTATTTTAACTCCTGATTTGTGATCTTGCTGCACGTTGCTGCTGACAGGACGGCAGAAAAATGTTTCCACTTCAAACAACTCTGAAGGAGCGGACGGCTGCATGGGCCGCAGAGATGCCGGCAAATCATTCATCTTCTGAAGCGCTTTGACCTCGACATGTGAAGTCAAACCTACTGATGTTGAGGCTCAAGACGAGACTGCGTGGACAAATGAGGAGTTTCATTCCAACTTGAGACGTCCACCAGTTGAAAAATGCAACACCTGCTTCTTCCAAAGACAGTAAAACAAAGATGTCTCAATGTAGGGTTAACTCAATATTAACATACTGGTGCTGCTCTTTTAATCTTCATCCAATTAACACTCACAAAATCAACCTACAAAACAACCAAAGTATATATTTTTAAGATGGAGATAAATTGGTGTGTTAATCAAGAGATCTAAAGCAAACTAATCTGCATTGAGGCAGATTTACTGATACAACTTGTGCGATAACATCCTTGTTTGGTCGGACACATGTGCTTTCAATTTCAGTGACCTGGGTTCAATTCCCAACTCATGAAAGCAAGTTTTCTACTGAGACGAACAATAACATTGCTGGAAATGTTTTGTTCTTATTTAAACTATGACTAAAGCTTTTAACCAAATAGCTTAAAACAAACGTTTAACTGACAGTTTAGAAAAACTCTTTTTTCGTGTTTTAAATCTCAGATTGCTGCCACATAATCTCATATATAATCCCTAATATATAATTAATATATAATATAATATGTACTTTAGTAACAATTTATATTCACCATTAACTAGTAGCCTGCTAGCATCTATATTAGTAGCATATTAACTCTAAATTATAAAGCGCTTACTGATGCCTCATTCTGGGTGATTCTACAACAAGTACTACAAGTTTTCCATCAATAACCTCCTAATTCCTGCTTATTGATAGTCAGTAAGGAAGATAGTGGTGATTTCATCAGAGTCCGCCTCCTCTCGTCCTGCACTCTGTCGGCTCTGAACGCAGTCCACCCTTCGAGTGTTTGGATGGTGATGGAGTAGGTCTCAGTAAGGATGTGAATCTCTGATTCCCCTTTGTTTGGCCAGTCCCACTTCGTCCAGACCGGACATTAGCATGGCTCCTGCTCTCTTCCTCTCCTCTTGGGGCAACAGCACCCGCCGTGGTCTCTTAGTCTGCTGCTCTTTAATCCAAACCCCACACTTCCCTTTCGAGTGACTGTAGTCTGTTTCTGTCATATGTGTTTCAGCAATAAAGACAAAGAAAATAACACATTAAACACAAAAATGTCTTGAAGACCTACTGGCGGCTCCATCTACGTACATGCGTGCAAGAGGAATAATTTGTCCTGTTTATGCCATTAGAGGAAAAGGAGATCATCATAACACTTTAGGATTCATTAAACATAACCATCCACAGCAAATGTACTTGAAATCAGGCCAGTATTCATGATCATATCAGGCTCTGAACCAAACTGACGTTGATGCCTTCAACACAGGACTCTCTATATTATAAAGACATTACATGATTTGAATAACTTGCGATTATGATTTGCATGCAGCGAAGATCAAAGGAATATCCAAATTCATGTACAGTTTACTGTCTGATAACTCTTCCCCCAAACAAATTGCTAACAAGCTCGCTGTGCGCCACAAGAGCGGGTTTAACGAGCAGTAATGTTCAGCTGTGTGTGGTATAAATAGGAACAGAGGTTTTCAGAGGCTGTTGGGTTAAAGTACAGGGTAGGAGGCTTTTAGGTCAGAGGTCCAGACGATTTCATGAGAGGGAGACGACTGGCAGGACTACAGTCGATCTGTCATCTTCGTGGGAGGGCGATTGTTTGGTCTGAAACAAGTAAACAAATCTGTCAGTGAGGCAATAAAATTTCACTTGTTCACATAATTGCAGATCATCCTTAAATCAAGTGTCATTTCCAACAGTAAACGCCTGAATAATGGGTTCAACTGCAGCTTTCTGTAACAGAACTTCAATCTAAGCATGTAAGAGAAATCATAACATAAAACAATGTGGAAACAGCTCGATTTATCCACATGCAGCTGAGTGAAGGAGGCCTGAGTGATTCACCAAGCCCCCTCAATTAATTCCTTTCCTATTACACATTTGTTTGCTTCTGAATAAAAGAATAGTAAGTTTGACACACTGGCAAACCATGAACGTGATGCTACTGTTGCAAAATCCACTTGTTATAAAGTTGTGGTCTAAACATTATTATATTAAAATACTCAGAGTTATTCCTCAGATTGTTACGATATCATTTAAATATTTAAATTGAGTCACAGATGCTGAAACTTAAGAATGATCAGAGTCAGAATGAGTTTTATTCTAAAGGAATTTGCCTTGGTATATTGGTGCTTAAGAATAAACACAGGACAAAGAAAACAAGCACTGCAAGTCAAAAATAGAAAATATTATAAAGACAATATGTACAATATGGCTGTTTGTGCAGGAATGTGCAGAAGTATTAAACATAAAGAATATTTGCAATGTGCAGTAGCAGATTTGTATGATTCGAAGTCTCTATTCTTTTTTTTTATTTTGCCTACATGAAACAACTTTAAGAGGCAGGTGTGAAGTTTCTAAAATGGGCCTCTTGTCGTCCATCTTCACAACATTGTAGTTTCACCACAGCAGACACACGTCGCCAACATCTGCCGTCACATAATTACATACATACATAAAGTAAAGACAGTTGACAGACAGTAATTCCAACAATACATCCAGATTAAAGAGAGAGAGATGTTCTCTTGCAGAGTCAGTCTACTATCAAATAAAACATTATGTTATATATATTTTAATGCCTGATCTTTTAGATGTTACTAACATGCCTGGTTCTTTAATACCACTGATATTTCTTTATGGTGTCTTTATCTGTCAGCCTGATCCTGTAAGCCAGCAGCTCTCAACCTTCTTCCTCAAGAGACCCCTTTTCTATCATTGGCTGAACTGGCGTCCCCCACAGAACAGCTGATAAACTGCAAACAGTGAACACAGTAACTGAAGGAAGGTTGTGTAAAATAAGAGATTTGGATTATTTCTGAGCAGATTATTGGATGAGTTTTCATATTTTTAGGAACTTTTATACAATTCTCTGTCTGTGTTTTTTTAATCTAATTTAGATTTAAACTTAATAGGCTTTGTTTTCTTGTCCCTGACTCTTATAACCTATCTGGTTGTTATAACTGCTTACTTTTTTAATGCAGGACGATGAGATATCAGCCTACTGTGTATATTTTTAAAGTTTCCCTTTGTGCCTTCAAATCAAGAAGGCCTCGAAACCCTTCCATGAAGCTTTGGCGACCCCAAGTGGGGGTCCCGACTCCCAGGCTGGGAACCACTGCTGTAAGCAATGACTCATCGGCTCCTCTTTTTCCCAGCAGTTATTCACACAAGAAATATAACTGCACTGATGATTCTCTGTAGTTCATAATGAAATAAAAATTAATATCTACGATAGAAACTTTATATTTGGACTGGCTTCTTGGTAGTTAAGTTATTAGCAGAAGTAACAACTGGTCAGAAACAATTGTTACACTAAATCTGTTCTGCTTCCTGTCTTATTCACTCCAAAAATCCCCGAAATTCAGTAAAGTTCAGTTTTGATTCGTCTGTTTCCCACCAGTGAAACTCGGATTGCAGTTTCCAGTGGTGAACACATGGTAAAAGCATCTTATAAAAAACAATAAAACCACAGTAAATAAACTATAAAGACACAATAAAACAAGCCACAAGCTGCCGGAAGATACAGACTTTACTTACAGGCATCAGCTGATAAGAAGAGAATAGAAATAAATTGCTTTCCAGCACAAAAGCCTCGTAAAGGTGTGAGACGTTGCATCATTTAATGTGCAAATTAATCTTACTAATTGCAGTAAAAACAGTTAATGAGAGTGTTTCCTTAATTCCTCAATGTGAAGGTCAAACTGGGGCAGGAAAATACTGTCATTGTTTCCTCACGACTTTCAGTGATTTATACCAATATAAAGGTCAAAGATAGCATGCTCCGGTTTGGGTTTAGAAGGTTTTACCACATTTGTGCTAATGAAGCCCTTTTAGGTCTTGTTTAAGAAACAAACATGCTTGTCGAGCCAAAACTAAGAATTCCTGCACAAGATGCAAGAAACAGTTCATTAACAATCAGCTCTCTCAAGCCTCATTAAACAGTGTATAAACTATATTTCTCTGTTCTATATGTAGTTCAGTTGTGTTCTTACATTATCTGAAATGTTTCCAACAATGTTCAAACTCACAAAATCATTAGTCATTTTATTTAGATAACGCTGCGTTTCACTGGTCACCTGTCAATGGTTGTCTGCCAGAAGCTGTCACACATTGACTGTTGATCCAGTCTGAAGCCACATTGTTACCATCCACTGTTTAGATCTTGGTGCTTTTTAACTCTAGATTTGAACCGGATGAAGGATTTTGGTCATCGGACGTCTGGATCTTAAGTTATCAGAGAAACAAGCTGAGCTAACGTTAGCAGCAGCTCGGCTCGCAGCCCCTCCGGGACGCCCTTTGTCTGTCCAACAGCGTGGGAGAAGCAGTGATTGTTAAGGTGGAACTGCTTTATTCAGTGTGTGAGTGGTTTTAATCAGCGGGTCTGTTTGTGTTGGAGAGGAGGAGACCTCTGTGGATAATTGGGCCCCCGGTAGAAACCTCCTGAACCATGAACACTGAAGGAATCCTAACCGGGAGAAGCTGACTGCAATGACACCAATGGTGGTGAAGACAACTACTCCCATGATCCCATGCTGCTTCACCACCTCACCAAACTATTGTATGTTTAATAGACCAACAAGAGCTTTAATGAACACTCCTTGGTGTCCCTTTCAAAGTACAAAACTGATCAATTCCCCTAAATCTCTACACTGGGAAAAGAAATGCGATTAAGGCACTAAAAGCTACACACAAACCCTGAATTCCACTCATGAAAGCCATTTTTTAATTCCTTACTTCAATAGATCGGAACAAACCTCCCTTCTGAAAGCCCCAATTTGCATCCAAACTCACCAACATCTGTCACCAATTTACCAGAACAGGCCTGTGCCGGATACGACTATTAACCAGAGCTGCAGCCTGCCGTGTCTCCTCCGGCTGCACGGCTTTCACCACTAACCAGGACTGAAGGATGAGCCGCAGGTCCGAGCCATTCCAGACCGGCTCGACATGGAAAATAACATGACTGCAGCAGGCCTGTAATTTTGTGTGGCTGCGACCTTTAATCATATCTTGATCTACATCCTTTACCCCTGCGTCTGTCGGTGGCCCAATGCTAATTTGAGACCTCTTATGTCTGAAAGCTTCGACCTGATCACTGTCCCGTGTTTGGTGCCGTTTCACATTTTGGAGACGCGTCAAAGCCAAAGACGACCAGACGGAAACTTAAGTAGTTCTGTCAACCGTCTGTGAAAGTTAAATAATGTCTTTTTTATGTATCACCACTGGAAATATAAGGTTTAATCTTGATGGAGGGCAGATCTGAGTTACTCTGCAGAAACAAATGTGGATACTCAAATGTTTACGTGATAGTTGAATGATTTTGGGCATCATCCTGCTGTTATAACATCCTGCACTCTTCTGATTTCAGGCTTTTAATCAGCACTGATGTCGATAAGGTCTGGCTCGTGTTGGATGGTTGAGGTCAGGGCTTCGTGCAGGACAGTGTTCCAGACCAAACTATGGACGCCCATTTCTGCCAGTAACAAAAGGATTCTGTAAGTCATTATAATGACTATATAAGATATTAACAAAATGTTGACTTAGTACCTCAAAATATTGAGAAAGTTTCTCAGTATTTTGAGATACAAGAAGAAGAAACAACCCGTTTTCTGCTTTTGTTTAAAAAATATAAAACAAATAAATGGTAAATGGTAGTTGGGAATCAGCTCGTTTCTTATTTCAAAATGTAAAATCTGTTGGCAGCAAAGTACACGGATTCGTTTCCAGAGAAGAAACTGTAAAAACCCTCCGTTCACTACCTGCGGAGCCTTCTTCAACTGAAGGACACTAAAATGGACAAAAAGACACTATCATACGCCACTAAGTCGCCAGGCAATGTCTTTATAAAGCCATTATAAAGCTGGTGTCTGGGTTATTCATAGAAAATGACTGGGGCGGTTGTTTTTATGCATGCTGTTTGGTGTGTTTTGGTCTTTAGAGACTTACTGATGAACATAGTGGAGCTAAAGAGACAGATATTTCCTCCAGGAATTGGTGGAGACCAAAATCGGAGTTGAAAGACAAACACAACTCCAGATAATCATGTTGCTCCGTTTATCTTATGGGTCTGAAATACTTCCATTGACTTAATGTTGTTAATTACACAGAGAATAGAGTGTGTTTGGTTGATTATAAGACCTGTGTTGTTGACCTTTGACCTCTTGTCCTTCGGTTGCTCATAAACTCGGGTTAACAGAAGCAGGTCCTGAATGTCATGTTACTTTCTTGTGTTGCAACACCTTGTAGATATTAAACAGAAAGGAGAACGTTTAATTTTAATATTCGAAGCGATATGAAGAGCTATTGAAGATACAGTTAGTAAGATGAATTGCTTTATATTATCTGCAGTTATTATTACTTTTTCAGATAAAAACTCAATAATTAACCTTTTAGTCCTCAGAACTTCCATCAGGTAGATTTTTGGGACCAAACTCTTGTTAACGGGAGTGCAAGTGATCGTCAGTGTGCAGGATTGTCTGTTTTTGTCGCATCAACTTTTTCAAAAACAAATTTTCTTTTCATGGCAAAGGCACGAAAAAAGTCATATTCAGGTTGGATAAGAAGAGCGATTGACTCCCTCCTCTTCTTAACAGGCGATGAGGTGCCGTTGAGCAAGGCACTGCCGTCGTGTAGCTGACTGCCGAACCCTCCCCCCCTTTAAATCCAGCTTTAAAAAACATGACGGAACAGAAAGTTCACAAGTTGTAGTCAGAGTTTGGGAGCGCGTTTACTGCTGTGTAAATGCCACCTCTGCATGTCGCAATAAAATGCTGCAGCAGCCTGCGGTGGCACAGTGGAAAGTTACCGCAGCTCTTCAGCCTGTTTTGGTGCTGCCAAATATATAAACTGGTGAAGTTTAGTCATGGAGCATGCTAATCATGAGGAACAATGGCTGCTGGCTTCCTAACTCCCTGTGTTTTTTGTACAGTTAATCCCAAAAAAAAAAAAAAAAACGGGCTGACAATTCATCTGCTGCAGCTGAAGTGATCAGAGAAAAAGCACAAAAAAACTGATCCATAATCTTGTTGTCAGCCGAAGACTTCAGGAGCCTATTATCTTTTTAAAAGCACTATCATTTGTTTTAATTACCTGCTATAAATCATTTTGTGGATGTCTCAATTAAGAGCAACAACTGCATGCCTCCATTAGCGTCTCAAGATCACAAAGCCATTAAATTCAAACTTCTCAGGCACAAATCAACCTGTCATCCATCCCAGAATCAGCTCACAGACAGAAACATGGAGCCGAGCTGCAGAAGAGGCTGTGGCTCTTTTTAAAGGCGTCCCATAAAGAAAAGTGAGTGAGTGTGGCTGCCAGACGCTGTGGGTCCGAGCCAAGCTGTATTAAAACAGGGTGTATTTTAAACAAAGGTTGCTTTTTAATAGGGCCAGAGGGTGGCATATCGCAGATAGCTGTTGACTTGTTACCGGCGTGTTTAGTGTCAAAAACAACGTCCTGCCATGGCAACATGGATGCCAGGAGCTCTCGCTCATGCAGCGCTGCCAACCAACCTGGAACTGTTTTATATGCAAAGCAGTCACAAATGAAAAGTACATTTTAATTACAGGTGAAGAAAAAAAAGAATGAAATGGGTTTACATAAGACAGTTTATATAACTGCGTCAAATCTGCTCTGGTGTCAACATCATCCTCAAAAGGTAGAAGAATAAATGAGCTGGTCACCAGTGGGTTGCAGATGTAGGGTGTAAAGTTGTAGGGTGACACTGTAACACCAGATAAGTTCATTGAACTAAAAAAAAAAAAATAGCTGGAACTGATGAAAACTAACTCAATTTTGTAAGTAAAAATAAACATTCTTATCAAGTATGTGAGGAATGTGGCTCCAGGAGAAACAACTTCAGACACACGACCTCCCGTCCACCATGCAGGAGGAGAGGCCACAGGATGGATCGGCAAAAAAACCTCGATATAAAAACAGATAAAGACGTCAAACATTCGTCTTTCTCCAAAGTTTCATTAAGATCACATCAGTGGCGATTATGTGCTTGACAGACAGATGATCCTCCAACCTCCACTTTCATTGTTCTCAAGCTGCACGCTGGTGGTGAAGACAACAACTCCCATGATCCCGCGCTGCTTCACCACCTCATCGAACTTCTTTTCTCATTGTTTTGATGTGAGAGACCCTGTAGCCACTACAGGTGTCTCCACATTATACAAAATGTTTCCGTATGTTTTAACTTCACGAAAAGAAACCCAATGATTATACATCAACTTAAATATATTTAAATATATACACAAGTAAGGAAGCAATGACACAATAATAACAAACCTACTGTAGTTGGAATGAATCAGTCATTCAGTTTCTGCTCTTTTGTTTCACTTTTTCAGTTTAAACTACCAGTTGTGAAAATATGAATGAAAAGTCTGAAATGGATTTTGTCTTCGTTTGTGCCGCTGCAGCCCAAAGCTGCTCTTGGTCTGAACTTCAAACACCAAATAAAAAACCCAGCTTGTGTTTCAAGTTCCTTCTCGTCAATATTTCCGTCCAGAAAAATCCTGCATGCGTGACAGTTCATATTTACAACCGAGATCTTGGAAGTCAGCAGCGCCGCGTTACACAACCTGAGTCGTCATGACGAGAAGTCACAAATGAAAAACAACCAAAAAGTTCCAGTTTACTTTATAACCGACAGATGTTGGAGGAGAAATATTGCGACTAAACCGGTGAGGCTGGTGATCTCTGAGCTTTTTATTTGCAGCCTGAAGTTGGGACACAAAAAGTGAATTTGTGAGCCTTTTCGTTTGTGTAAATTTGGTTCCTGGCGTGCCACAGCAAGTCCCTCACCAAGAACAAAAACACCAAGATCTATCATGAATACAATGACTCCTCTCATGACCCTGCACAACCCTGTTCACCTCACTCTGACAGCGCGTAGGAGGACAAGGTGACTGACTGCCAATGACCGAAGCATTGGACAAACATGTACATGCACCTTGGCTCTATGCACCTGGTGTCATAGAGTAATATACAAAGCTTTTGCCAGCACAGAGTTAAACAACAGGGGAGAGAAAGTGAACCTTCACCTGTAGATAACCGCCCAGCTAGAGTGACAAATCTACAGTTTGTGCAGCCAAATCGTGTGTTTTCACAACGTCAACCAGAATGAGACGGATGTTAGACGTTGTTTTCAACAGATATGACAGTGCCGCCCTGGGAAAGTCTCACAAATGTCAGTGCTTTTGTTTTGACCACCAGCTATTTCAAATCTGTATAAACAGACCTGAAGTCTCATAAAATGAGTCCCAATCCAGAGTGCCCCCGAAGGACCATGAGAGTCCTTTAGAGGAAATAAAGGCCTCGTTGAACCTGCATCTCTCTCTGAAATGAGCCAAAGTAATTCTATTAGAAAAAGGCACCACAAGTGTAATGCAAAGCTTTATCGGATCAGATCGGTTGATCTGTAAGGACAGAGCTCAGTAAACAGCAGCCAGCCGGATGTCCCTTTTACCCCATTTCCACCAGGGCCATCTGAGGGGCCTAATCTCAAACCAGTTCTTCACCTTTGGACTGGCTCTCGGCCAGGAAAACTGGTTCCAGCGCAACCCTTTGCTGGTCTTGAACCAAGAGCTGTTTCGATATTGGACGTGGCTCTGTGGTGGCTAAAGGGGGTATTTGAGAGGCCAAGACAGGCCCTTGACACCAGTGGCGGTGGTGGAGGGATAAAACGCTCACTGGAGGATAGAAAGCCTGTTTATGAGTGGCTCAGGTTGTCCTCATCAGCTCATGATAACACACTGGGGCAAATATCTTACACACTGAGCTTTTCCTGTTGCATTGTGTAGATACTCTGTTGCCCCTCAGTTTGCATTAGAGCCACCAGCAGATAAACAGCAGATTGATTAACAGGACAAGAGAGACTCTGAGTCAAAACACAGCAACATGTGAGCACAATTTAAACTGAAATAATAAAGCCGAGGGTAATAACACCGGATCCTCCTCACATGACGATCATATGATGATCAAACTTTACAAATTATTTGCAGTTAATCAAAGAACCCCAATGTCAGCTGGGATCGGCACACAGTAACAGATAAATAAATACATCTGTAAATAACAACATGTTTTAGCTGTTAGAATAAAGAAACCTGACAACAGACACATGGGAACCTTTGGCTTGTAAAGGGTTGGGGGATATATTCAGTTAATTACAATGTGCTGTAATATCTGTAAATGTAGATTGATTTGGTTTATAAACACTGTAGAAAATGAAGTAATTCTTTAATTTTAATTTATTGTTTATGTGTAAATGTCAGTAGATTATTGATTTATTTACTTGATATTTTGAAATATTTCTAAATGTCAATAGATTTTACTGTCGATATTACAGTAAATTTGTTTTTTATTTATTTGAATTTACTGTAAGTGTGTAAATGGAAATAAGTTAATTAGTAGTATAGCACATATAATTATTGATTTATACATTCATTTATAGAAATATTTGTAAATGTAAATAGATTAATCAGTATTATAGTAAATGTATTTATGCATTAATTTATTTGAATTTACCTGAAATGTGTCAATGTAAATAAATTAATATATAATTATAATTATTTCATTATTATTTTATTATTATTATTATTAATAATAATAAACATTGTTATTATTATTATTTCATATTTTATTATTATTAAACATTGTTATAATTATTATTTCATATTTTATTATTATAATTGTTTTGTATTATTATTACTATTATATTATTTATATTATATTATATATATTAATAATAATAATAATACATATTATTGTTTTATTATTATTATGTAATTATAATTAGTATTATTTTGTATTATAATAATTATTATTGTTATTTTATTATAATTATATAATTATAATGATTTTGTGTTATTATTGTTATTA
Source organism: Dicentrarchus labrax (assembly GCF_905237075.1). Taxonomy (NCBI): domain Eukaryota; kingdom Metazoa; phylum Chordata; class Actinopteri; family Moronidae; genus Dicentrarchus; species Dicentrarchus labrax. Next base: position 2,165,722 of record NW_026136716.1, read on the forward strand.
TTATTATTATAGAATTATAATTGTTAATATTATAATATAATTACAATTGTTTTGTATTATTATTAATAATACATATTATTATTATTATTATTAATAATAATAATAATAATAATAATAATAATACATATTATTATTATTTATAATTAGAATAATTTTGTATTACTATTATTATTATTATTATTATTATTATTATTAATACTGTAATAAACGCTGAAACTCCTCCTTAAGGTCGGCCCGGTTGGAATGCAGTTTCCCAGTCATTCTTTGTCGGGTCTCGCTCGGACGACCTTAAATATTTCCGCTCTCGCGTTACAGTGACACGCGCAAATAAACGGCTACGGGAGCGCGCGGCGGCAGCAGCAGCCCTGTCAAATCACAACGGGGTGACGCAGAGGCAGAGGATTTACATAAAAGTCCTCCGAGGACTCTTTTTAACGTCTAAAAGTGTCGGTATTCGCGGTAAACCGGCGCGGAGACACTTTAACGTCGCCGTTATGAGACGTTGTGACAGTTTACTAACGTCTGCCGGATGTTTGGAGTAAACAAAAACAACAAAAAGTCCGTTTTTTTTCAGCTGAGAGGCGCACGGGACCAGCCGGGGACTCTACGGGGATTTTAACGACTCATTCACAACTTTATTCGGTCGGTTGTCGAGGGATGTGACTCTACCGAACACGGTTGGACCTGTTAACGTGTACATTTAACCCGGGATTAAAGCCACTTTACTCGACTCCGCTCGCTCGGTAATTCACCATGTTGGCGACGAACACGGCGCTTTACGCGGCGAAGAAACGGAAGAAGCCGGTCCAGAAAATGTAAGTTAATGACCATAAACAGGCACTCAGATCCCGGTAATGTCCCGGTAAAACCCCGGTAATGTCCCGGTAATATGTGGGGGTCACAGGAAGCGGGTATACGGGGGTTTTATTGTACTGAATGACCTCCTGATCTCCATGGTTGTCTGTAATATTCATATAATCCTGAGGGAGTCTGTTTACTGTAATACTTTCACCATCACAGGAACATAACCTGCTTGACCGTGACACATATAAGTTATACAATGTCCATAAAACACCTTTAATGTGTTATTTCTATTCCCTGAAGCATGCATACAGGTAGTAGGCCTACACTGCACCTCAGGATAGGGCTGCTCCATATGGTAAACACATCGTATTGATGCATAATTACTATCAGTTCTGCATCACACGTTTCATTTTCACTGTTAAAATCCCTTTGATGTGACACTTTCTGGAGGTCTGCACCAAACAAACCTGTTGTCTTAAATGTGGAGAACAGACCTGCAGTACTTCAGTTTTTTACATTTTCTTCCATTTGCTTGCTGCAGTTTGGATAACAGTTGGATTCATGTTGCAGCTCTAACATACAGTACAGGTTGCAGCTGTGCAAACACCTCCACAGCAGTCAGTCAGTGTGCAGCCTGTGTTACGGGGTGGTAATAAGAGCGTAGTAGCTTATAAGTTGTGCTCTGTGTTTGCAATAGTAGCCACATTGTCCTTAGTTGAATCCATAAGGCCATAAAGTCTATTTTCCCTGCTTGTGGTTGTGCAATGTTGGCCAGGCAGACCGAGGTAATGTGAAGTGAAGTCCAACAGAACTGCAGGCCTATCCAGCACGGAAAATCAAGAAAACTGTTGCCTCAGTATTATTTAAATCTAATTATACCATCTGAGACAGCTGGGCTTCCCAGACTCATTCGTGCAAATGATCTGTGCTCTAAAACTGCAGGAACTCAATGAATGTATTACTTATTTTCCTTTGAAGAAGCCCTCTCAGAGCAGAGGTATTGGATTGTATTATTTATATATAGTGTGCTCTGTAGGCGGGGAGGCTAACAGCAGAGTGAGTGAATCCCCACATCAGTAAACTCATCAAACCACATTGTAAGTCTCCTTCTGAGTGAGACAAACATGAACTACATCTTGTTTTCCTCTGGATTCCCCCCTCGAGGATCCACGGACGGCCCCAGACCACAGTGTGAGAGCTGGTGCTGCTCGCTGTGGCACCAGAAATCTCCACGGTGCAGTTTTTACACGGGGAGAGCAACGGTGCTTTAATGGTTCTGTCAGGAACCCTTTATTAGTGTTGTCTGTGCTCTGTAATACACCGATTTCTCTTTGGGTCTTTGTGTTTTATCGTGACTTCTCTGGATCTCGTAGAACCACTTCAGGGACCTCTTGACCTCCCGTTACTGGAACTCTTTTAGCTCCATAATGAAAGAATCTGACGAGTGCCGTTATTCTTACACACTGGACTTTTTTTTAGATGGTCTGTGTTGTTAATATTTTTCTTGCAGATAAAATAAATGTATTTAAAAATGCACTTTGGCTCTGATCCGCCTGTAGTCCCGCTCACTGTCTGACGGGTACAGTCGCAGAGCTGCTGGGCCACAGACGGGGGTTGGAAAGTGAAGCACCTCAAAAGTGAACTTAACTGCAGATATATATCGCTTCCTAATATGGGTTATTGGTTTCCTTGATTAAAGAACCCTTTTGAGGGGCTGAAATTGATCCGAATGGTTCAGAATGGACCTGTCTATGCAAGGAACCCTTTGTAGACCCTTAATAGAGCTCATGTTCTCAGATGGAGAACACAGTGGTGCTGTAAAGAACCCTTTATAGAGGGTTTCTCATGCATATGATGTCCAAATTGTTCTTTAGAGAACCTTAAAGGGGAACTTCAGCAGATTTTTACCCGAGTCTTGATCACTAGAGGTCACCGAGTACTGCCGACAGGAAAAACAACGACCAGAACTGGTTCTAGCAAACTGGAGATCCTGCAGCTAATGGCCAGAGCTCCCAGAAAAAAACAAAAAAAGTTTATTTCCCCCTCAAAAATGTCCATGTCTTCACACACTACTCTCCAATTTGCACACTTCCTGCAACAGTTTCTTCTTCTGCGTCTACCTGCAACAAGTGTATGGGAGTTTGCACATCCAGCTGAAGAACAACCAGCCACAACTGCAGTGTCTCATGGTCCTGGAAAGGTAGACGATGAAAGCGTAGGCACGTGTACCTTCTCATTCTGTTGCCACCATTTGGAAAGGCACAAACGTGAACCATTTCTTCTCCACAGTAGATCAACACACGTTATTCTTACTCCAAGCTTCTTCACCTGTGAACACCTCCGATCAACAATCTCAGCGAATCGGAGAGTAGTGTGTGAAGACATGGACATTTTTTCGTTGTGAAGGCATTATCTCCGTGATCGATTATTAAAAACAGGTAGGCGACAGAACTGTTTGTACGGTTTCTGCACAACGTTTGAGTTGAAAAGGCATGTTGATGTCACGTAAGGGCCCTGAACATGTTGCACACACATTTTAATGCATTTTGTGTCTGTTGAGAGGAGCTAAAGGCACTCTTTAGGATATGCCCCCAAGAAGTGTATTATAACTAACTGGGAGCTCTGGCCATTAGCTGCAGGATCTCCAGTTTGCTAGAACCCGTTCTGGTCCAGGTTTTTCCTGTCGACAGTACTCGGTGACCTCTAGTGATCAAGACTCGGGTAAAAATCTGCCGAAGTTCCCCTTTAATGGTGCTGTAACAGGTAGGCCGGTTCTTTAATGAAAGAACTGTGAACAAAAGTTCTCCAAAGCATTTTGTAGAACTGCCTTCTGGGAAAGTTCTGTTCTGTAAAGGCTGTGCATGGGCTGTAAAGAGGTTCTGTAAAGAGGTTCTGTAAAGAGGTTCTGTAAAGAGGTTCTGTAAAGAACCCTGTGAGAACTTTCCTCCTCACTGTGATTTTTAACTTTTAACGAGCCAGACGGCGGTGTTAACTGCTCCATACAGAACCACAGGCCAGAGCGGAGAACCACGGCAGAACCCTGCCAGAACCGTGGTTTCAGCGTGTGTGTGGTACTACCTGCATTAATCATAATCAGGACGAGGAGAGAGAGCGCTCTCACGCAATGTTTCCACGAGGGAGGAGGGAGGGAGGGAGGATGGCGTAATCTGAGACTCTCTCTGTTTTTTTTCTCCTCCTCCTCCGACTGCCACAACATACTTTTTTCCTGTCTTTCCTTCTGTCTCTGTGTGTTTTTTCGTGGGGTTGTTGCTTTCCTCCCTCCCTCAACACAAATTAACATAGTTCTGTGTCACGCAAACGGTTACATAAGTCTGCCATGTTCTCTCGTCTCGGTTTGTAGGAAAAGTTACTCTCGGGGAGTTTATCTTTCTTTTCCTTGTCTTTTGTTTTTGGAAATGCAGTCTGTGTGTGTGTGTGTGTGTGTGTGTGTGTGTGAGAGTGTGTGTGTGTAAGTGTGTGTGTGTGTGTGTGTGTGTGTGTGTGTGTGTGTGTGTGAGTGTGTGTGTGTGTGTGAGAGTGTGTGTGTGTAAGTTTGTGTGTGTGTGTGTGTGTGTGTGTGTGTGTGTGAGACTGTTTAACCCACAAACGAGTCTAGAGGCAATCTACCCCGAGGCAGTTCATGTTTACACTGCTATGTAGAACATTTAAATGTATGCTAATGTCTGCCTGTCTGTCTGCCTGTCTGTCTGTCTGCGAGGAGCAAACAGAGACAGTCTAACTTCGTAACAGGCACAACTTAATATTGACAGATTGCCAAAAGTTTGTGGACACGTGAATATTACACCCACATGAGAGTGGAACACGTCTTCCGTCAACCCGGGGCATTAGTGAACTCGGGGCGTTAGTGAACCCGGGGCATTAGTGAACCCGGGGCGTTAGTGAACCCGGGGCGTTAGTGAACCCGGGGCGTTAGTGAACCCGGGGCGTTAGTGAACCCGGGGCGTTAGTGTGCAGCTACAGCAGCCTCTCACCAGTTGTTGGAGCCCGTCTGCAGAGATTTGCTCCCGAGAGCGTTACTGATGTTTGGTGATAAGGTCTGGCTCGCGGTCTGCGTTCATTCCAAAGGTGTCGGATTTTGAGGTTCGGGGCGGGTTCCAGTAGCCGGGTCCAAGTTCCTAAAATCCCCGGATTACTTAAACTCCGTGGCCAATGAATCCCGTATTGAATCTGCCGTGCACAATCTCTGTTCTGCCCCCGTCTGACTGGAAAACAGGCGACATAGACACACATGAGATAACTCGGGACAGAGTGCGGGGTGCGGGGGGGACATCCTGATATCCAGTTTGTTGGGGGCGGAGGTCACGCTGATGTGCTGCTGCATTAGACGTGCTGTTCCTCTTATGACAGACATGTGACGGACGTCAGTCTCCCAGCTTTCACTTTCCAGATGTTTTGACACCAGTTACTAAACATCATACCACAGTGATGTAACTGTAACCCGCTCACTAACTGTTCTTATTATATTCAACATAACAATAATATTACATAACATTACATTAATACAGTATAGTTATATATATTATATTTTATTACATTAATACAGTATAGTTATATATATTATATTTTATTATATTAATACAGTATAGTTATATATATTATATTTTATTATATTAATACAGTATAGTTATATATATTATATTTTATTACATTAATACAGTATAGTTATATATATTATATTTTATTATATTAATACAGTATAGTTATATATATTATATTTTATTACATTAATACAGTATAGTTATATATATTATATTTTATTACATTAATACAGTATAGTTATATATATTATATTTTATTACATTAATACAGTATAGTTATATATATTATATTTTATTATATTAATACAGTATAGTTATATATATTATATTTTATTATATTAATACAGTATAGTTATATATATTATATTTTATTATATTAATACAGTATAGTTATATATATTATTTTATTATATTAATACAGTATAGTTATATATATTATATTTTATTATATTAATACAGTATAGTTATATATATTATATTTTATTATATTAATACAGTATAGTTATATATATTATATTTTATTACATTCCTCTCCCTGACGCTCTGTGGTTGTTAGAACTGAATACTTTTTAATGCAGGACGATGAGATATTAGTGGGGGTCCCGGCCCCCAGGTTGGGAACCATGCTGTAGAAACTAGTGTGTGTTTGATACTGCAGACCAGTGTGTGTGTGTGTATGTGTGTATGTATGTGTGTGTGTGTGTGTGTGTGTGTGTGTGTGTGTGTGAGCTCAGTGAATATAAACACAGACACTGATTGTGTATTTCTTTAGAGTTTTTAATTTAAAATGCACTGATGGTAAAATATAGTAACACAAGGAGGTTGAAGGGACATTCATTTGTGTGGATTTGTTTGTGTATACGCACACACACACACCTCTGTCACACACACACACACACACACACACACACACACACACACACACCGGCAGGCCCCGCCTCTTTCTGTGGCTCCCTCCAGGTGAGTGTGGAGGCTTGTTAATGACTGCGGGGAGTGAAACTGTTACTTTACCTGCTCCGTGCTGGTAAAATATATAACTGTGTCCACCAGATAACGCCCTCTCTCCCTCTCTCCCTCTGTCTCTCTCTCTCCCTCTCTCCCTCTCTCTCTCTCTCTCTCTCTCTCTCTCTCTCTCTCCCTCTCTCTCTCTCTCTCTCTCTCTCTCTCTCTCCCTCCCTCTCCCTCTCTCTCTCTCTCTCTCTCTCCCTCTCTCTCTCCCTCTCTCTCTCTCCCTCTCTCCCTCTCCCTCTCTCTCTCTCTCTCTCTCCCTCTCTCTCTCCCTCTCTCTCTCTCTCTCTCTCTCTCTCCTGCAGTTAACCCTTTGAACTCTGTAGAGTAGACGGTAACGGTCCGCCACTGCCTACACTGGTACTTTTGCTTATTGTGATGTCATTTCCTGGAGTATCATATCCATACAATTAGTCAATAAACCATAATCATTGAAAAACATATTAAAATTGAGTCATAAATAGAATAAACTTTACTCAGGTTTTATTAATATATTAATATTTTATTAAATATGTATTATTTTATAGCTGCTCCTCTTCCCCGCTCGTCTCCTACGACAATCACGCCACCGCGTTTTGCACCTAGCGTATCTTAAAGTAACGAAGTGACGTCACCCAGAGCATACAATGTGAACTTAATAATAATAATAACTAATGCTCTAGCTATTAAAGATTTTATTTTAGACTAATTACTGAAAGAAATATACACAGTAGGCCTTTATGTCAGCATTTGGTTCACTTCTGTGAAGAAAGTAAATTGTCTAATAGATCAATGGCCGTCAGGGGCAAGAAAACACCAAATTTGTCCACAGGAATCATATTAAGCCTTAATGATTGTTAAAGATTATAGAAATACAGAATACAGACAGAGAATTGTATAAAAAGTTCCCTAAACAGGAAATAATCTGCTCAAAAATCATCCAAATCTCTGGTTTTACACAAACTTCCTGCAGTTCACTGTTTGGGTTCATTGTACAGTTTTAAATATAATATGAAACGTCCATAGAATAAGTCAGTCAGTTTCCTGAAGGATAGAAATGGAAAAAGGTTGGGAAGCGCTGACGCAGAGCTCCCAGAATACGAGCTCTGATGTTCCCGTATCATAACTCCAGCCGGGAACGCACGCCAACATCGTATTTAGTTTCTTTTGTTCTGCGAAGGTGTCATTGCCCCGCCGGAGACAAAGTGCCTTTGTGTGAACGCAGGGGAGTGTTTCTTTAAGTCCAACAAAAAAACCCCACACTCTCTCTTACGCACACACTCATACACACACTCATACACACACTGTGTACACACACTGTGTACACACACTGTGTACACGCCCCTTCCAGGACAGATTTGGTAGATAAAGCGAGAAGCAACAACACTGGCTGCTCATTGTTCTTGCAGGGAGTTGTGCCGTCAGGAATGCAGCGATAGCATCTCGCCTCGATTACAGATATGTCGTGTTGTGGAGTATTATTGGAAGCAGATGTCTTATTTATAGGAAGGGGTTGGGGGGGGGCTTCGCTGGGCCAATGTCCACGTTTATGTTCCAGTTCAGGCTCGCAGACTTTGTGCTTCTCACAGCTGATGGTTGGTTTGAATGTTTGGTCTGAAGTGGAGATATTTCACCGTACAGTTGCAGGAGTTGTTCTGCCTCTTCATGTTATTTTTAGGGGCTGTTGGCTCGTTTATGAGGGCTGTTAAACATCCAGCTTGTTTCTTTTACCAGCCTGGGTGTTATATTTCATCTCATGTATTTTATGGAATAGACCAATTACCTGCCGATTGTCAGCATCAGTATTTTTTAAAACCCGATTGCTGATGAAATAAATAAATTTGGCGCTGGTGGTCTCGTCTCTCGTCTGATTGGTTACACCTTCATGAGTAACAGTGATCATTTAATATTTAAAATAATGTTTTGCGACATTTAATTAAACATACGCTTTTAGTATGAGCATCAAAATACAGTCAAAGTGCAACAAGTAAAAGTCAAAGTAATATATATTATCATTATTGATGCTTTATTACTTTAAACTGCTCGGTAGCTTCATCTGTAATAATACACCATCAATAGTTGATGTATATTTTATATTAATAAAGTGAATCTTTGTCTAAATGTAATTTTCTGTTTAATCGACGGCACAATTAGTCGACAGCAACGAACCGTATACATTTAAACCCCAGAGACAGAAACATCTGGAAGCTCTAGATACTGATCGCTTTATAAAGCATGAAAGGACATCCTGTTTTTTTATGTACAACACTGAATCTGTTTTTTCCTTTTGGCCCGGTTGTTATTGATCACTGAGAAACGCTCTGAGCTAACTATGCTATGCTACTATATTTCTGGTTGCTGACGTCAGTGTTGGTCAGTGTTTTTTGACACAACCAGTAATCAGGAGATTAAAGGGTCGAAGCCACAGTCCCTTTAGGCTAGAAAGTATGCAGTTATACAGGTGCTCTCTCTCTCACACACACACACACACACACACACACACACACACACACACACACACACACACTTCACGATTGGCCTCATCTGACCTAAAATCCCCAGCGGAGTCATCAGCAGGAACATCTGAACCTGATTTAACTGGAGAACCAACAGACATGCAGCTGCTCTGCGTCAGACCGACCTGTAACTGGAAGGTCACAGGTTCTAATCCCACAACACCCAGATGCTCTTGAACAAGACGCTGAAACCTGCTGAACTACGAATATTGTTTATTAGAGCCGCAGCTAACGATCATAGTATTTGTCAGATTTGATCTGTGTTTGGTTTCTGGTGACGCAACGGTTCAAAATCCATCAAACGTCCACGCGAGATGACGGAACCAGCTGTTTGGGCTTTTTTGCAGGAAAAGTATTGATTATCAAAATTGTTGAGCATTTATTTTCCAGGTCACATTCCCTTGAGCAAGGCAGTCAGTGTGAGGGTTTTTCAGATACAAACTGTCTAAATATCATAAATTAAAGCATAAAGGTTTATTTTTGACTGTGGAAATAGTGGCTGGACATTCATCCATTACTCTTTTAGGTCCATGTTGGCTCAAAAACTAAACAGCTGCTTCATTTCCAACACTGGGACAAGACGACTTTCTCTTAAACTGAGAAGTTGTGTGAGTGGTCTTACTCTTAAAATAATGAAAATAATCTGGTTCCTCAGCTGGGATATTATACAAACCATTGTTACTGGTTAAATGGAGCTCAATATTAGCTGGAATGTCTTATTGAGACAAAGTTAGATAGATTGTCTTCAGATTCTAATGCAAAACATGTTTGAAAAGATTTTCTTTTTAGACAAAAAACGTTTAACTTCCTTAAGATTCCCTCTCGCAGTGTTTGAGGTGCTTCACGACATTCACACCATCTCTGGGAAAAAGAAAAGCTCCTCTGTACAGCGAGGGTCTGCTTTGAGTTACAGATGAGCCGCCGGGGGTTAAGAGCCAGTCACTGGATACAGCCTGAGCGATCACACTTTATTTACCTCTTTCCACGAGTTCAAACAGCTGAACGCTACGTCTTATCAATGAGTGTGAGGAGAAGTGATTCATCTGTACAGCAGTGGTTGGTTTGTCCCTTCTGGGCTACTGTAGCTAAAAACAGCTCATTCTAAGTTAACCAACATCAACAACACCATATAGAAATATTATATTCTATTTCTGCCTATTAAACGTCACACACTGGGGCTTTAAGGCACAAATGTACAATCACAAGAATGTGTGAAATGAGAGGGTTGTTTGTACTGTGAACGTGTGAGCTTAGACTGCAGCTAACAGTCTGTTTCATTATCCAACAATCTGCTACGTAATAACTGCCATTTATTTTAATTTAACTATAGTTTATTCTATATTTAACTATAAACAGTATGTTTAGAGAGTCCAGAAAGTGGAACCAGTGAATGTGTTTGTGCAGCACAGTGTCTTAAGTAGACCATCATATAAGAAGAAAATAACCTATTACGTCTTTCCTTCTGTTGGGAAGGAAAAAAGTCTCTAAAACAACATTTGGACCATCGTGAGACGCTTAAAAACTGAAGCATGGAACGTATGACTGCCTTTAAATGCATTAGCTAAACGAATAAATCAAACGTACAAAGACAATTAAACGTGCCGTCAGGTTTTCCAGCCTGTTTTTCTGAGCTTGCAGGTAGATTTTATCCCAGAGCTCAAAACAAGAGCACAGTCTTTGCAAATAGAAATTATAAATAAATGTGACATTTTGAGTCTCCTTTAGGAAGGAAAATCATTTCCTCTCACTCTGCGTTTGTAAACTGTGTATAAAGTACTTCAACAGCACATAAATCCTCCATGGTTTCTGCTCAGGGGTTTTTAGTCTTGTTGCCAAAGCGTGCTGAAAGAACGGAGTTGAACACACAGGTGATAAACAAGCCCTGGAACAGGTGACATCAGGCTGCTCACCTGGTTCCCACGGCAACAGTGGATGGAGCAGGTAGCTGGTTGGTCTGCCTCTGGAGAGTCGAGGTGGTCCGTTTTTTTCCACTCCGCGAACATTTTAATCCCCGACATTCAGCAGCTGTGAGGCAACAACAACCTGGTCTGTGCCAGGAAATTCATCTGAATTGATTAGTCTGATTACATAAAAACACAAAGATTAAGAGGCTGTATAATTACATAATTGTATAATTGATATGTAGCCTCACTTTTCACACATAAAATACTTTTGTATCGTTGTTTTTTAGACATGCAAAACAAGAATTAATGCACATTGTGCAATGTGTTTGATTTGATATTTCCCCTCGTGTGTCTCCTGCTGTGTGTGTGGCAGTCGTCAGTGTCACATATCCAATGTGTCATCTCAGTTTATCCCAGCTGCTGTTGCACTGAGGCACACATGCGTCAGTGTACAGAACACATTTACCCTCAAGCATGTTTGTAATACTCATCATGACCTTTCTGAATCCCAAACTCAAGCTTTGACTGTCGGGGGAAACTAACCTTTTCCAAAAGGGTTTTCTCAGTCTCTGTCAGTGTGTAAAGCTCCTTTTTATGAGGCTTTTTTATTTAAAACCCCCTTCCTGATTCCCTATATTTCCTGCATCAACCCCAGCCTTGTGTTTTGTAGACCCTGTGTTGTTACTGTGTTGTAATGTTGTCCTCTTTCTGTACCCGCAGTCCCAAACCACCACCTCCTGATGGCACTAAGTCCAACCCCTCCAAACGCCACAGAGACCGCCTCAATGGCGAGCTGGACAAGCTCACCAGCCTGCTGCCCTTCACCGAGGAGGTCAGGGCTCGGCTGGACAAGCTGTCCGTGCTCCGCCTCAGCGTCGGATACCTGAAGGTCAAGAGCTTCTTCAACGGTGAGTGTCCAAACTGTGACAATTCGGCCACCTTTCCCCTCAGAGTCTCCAGGTAAAAGCTACCAGGAGAACATTCAGATTGTGTCACTCTCTTTAGCTGCTAAATGCTCCACTATGTTCACCAGCTTTACCTCTGTCTGTCTGTTGTGTGCTGAGACAGGAAGGTCTTTGAGAGTGAACGAGTTGTGGGCCAGGCTGGTAAACAATGAGCTGAAACTCACTTTAAAGCTCTATAAATGAGTTGATGAGCGTGGCATATCACAATGTTGGGAAAAGTGTGTTTTGTACTGCACAAGCGAGTTAGTTTAGTCCGTTCAAGGTTACAGGGCGGAGGTAAAAAAAACACAGCGATTCTTCTTTTCAGTTGATAATACACTAATGAAAACCTACCTATGAATATATAACCTCTATAAGTTCCAGTCATATGTAATTCTGTAGTTTGTCCATCTTTTGAGTGAGTCATATAAGAAGGAGGTCTTATGACATAAGAATGTATTTGTAGACAGACTTTATGGGTGTGTACCACCTCTGCTGGTTTCCTGTGAGAAACCCAGTTCATGGAAACTACTAAAATACCTTCAACCGATCAGTCACACTGTGGTGAGTGTAAGCAGTTTATCGTAAGCTTTTGTTGTGCCCTAAAAAGACAGAAGCACCAATACAAACATAACAGTGTCAAACATCCTGCACACAGTTAGCTGGGAGATACTGGTCTTTTGTTTGTTTGACACTGGAAGTAGAAAATGGTTTAAAGGCAGATTGTCTAGACTGCAGTCAAACTCTAGTATTCATTTTCATACACGCTTGAAGCGGATTTCCAGTGTTTTGAACAGTAGAGCACAAGCAGCTAGAAGTTAGAGAGGGTTAGATATCTCCAAATATAATATAAAAAATAATATTTTTTTGGGAAATGGCTAAGTAAAATAAATTTGACTTAAAATAATGTGGAAGGAAGTAGATTAAATGCTTGTCTCCTGTTTGTCGCTACAGATAAGTGCTAGAAAAAGAGATAAACTGGGTGTAAAAACCCTCTGCTGCCATGTTTCTGTCACCATGACGCAGGGAAACTTGAAGCTCAGTGAGATTATTTCCAGCAAGCTTCCTTATATTGTTCTGCTGCCTCTTAGATAATAGCATCCATTCGGTCCAGACAGTCTGACAGACAAGGTTCCTATTTACAGTAAAGGGGAGGTGGGTGGGGGGTGCAGCTATATCAGTGCAGGGCTGTGAAATTTGGCCCTTCTCACTCACCATATTTTTGTGGAGCTGACTTCTTCAAAAGGAGGTGTGAAGAGGAGCGAACAGAGACGTCTGTAATGTAACCATAATATAAATATATATATATATATATATATTAGCTCCACCTTTATAATCCAATAATATGATATATATGATTCTGAAATGAGCCATGTTGCATAATTAGATGTAACAGTATTTCTACACTGTGCTACGTTTACTTCAGTAAAGATCTTAATACCTCTAACATACAGTACATATTGTCTACATACATACATTTGTGCTTTTCTCCATTTTATATCTTTGTTTTTTTAATTTTTGGTCTGACAAAATAAGCATTTGAAGTCTTGTGATAGGCATTTTTTTTTACTTATAGACAACTGAAAACTACAGCTCTTGTTAGTTTAGAGTCGAGACTTAGAAAACGTAGCCGAATGACGCTAACAGCTCCAACCAACCAGCTATATGAGCGTGAAATTGCAAGTGGACTTTTGAATGTAGCTGAGGACAACAAACAGAAAACAACAACAACGGAAGAAGGTAGATTTATTTGTTGTATTAATTAAATTTAAGCATCTCATCATAATTTTATCAAAAGGAGTCTCCAGCCTTAATTCAACGGAAATCAGGAAGAAGGTAATCAGAGGAATGTGTAGGGAAGAGGTGATATATCATCAGTCCTGAATACTGGAATAAAAACCGCTCTAGTGTTCACTTTATTGCTTTGAGAATTAGGCCTTTAATGCTGGAATCAATGAGAGTTTTTGTTCTGAAACACAGTTCAGGCTGCAAAGTGAGCCAGAAATCTCAGCTGCTGGCGAGTAATCAATGAGTCACTGGCATTGACTAACAACCCTATCAAACCCCTGCAGGCATCTTATGGTGTATTTGTGCTCTGAGACAGTAAAAAATGACTTATTGCCTCTTTGATATGTGTGTATCTGCAGAAACTGTTCTCATCAACACAAAGGAGAGCTTCAGTCTTCTTGTTCCAACAGCCTCGACCTGTTGCCAAAGGAAACAGACAGCAGAGCCTGTTGCTTTGGAGTCATAAATTATTTGGCAGCGCTGGTCACTTAGCGTCGGCTGAACAAATGCGTTTGGAGGCAGCGTCGGGAGTCTGGTTACTTTCAAACGCCGCTGTCAGTGTGGGCTGAGGTTGTGGGCTCTAGCAGCTTCACTCAGCGCTTTCATTTTGAAAGAAGATCAGAGGGAAGAGAGCGAGTGTTTGATTTAGATTTATTAACTCAAGAACATGCTGACATGGTGTGGAGTAGGGATGTGTACCAGTACCAGTCAAATTCCACAAATCTCAATACCAATTTGATATCACGGTAAAATGTTCTTTCGCCTACGACCCTGATTTAATATCTGCTGATAGTCCCGATCCAATGTTTGTATTTTCCTCTGTAATACCGGAGGATAGCTCTGCATTAAGAAAAAAGCTGTTCCTCCATGTTTTTATATTTAATATATTCATATTAATATAGACTATGATACATATATTTTATACTAAAAAACTAATAAACAAAGTAGGCTATACAATAGCCTAACAAGCTCTCTCTGTAGTATATGTTGGTCTTGTGGCAGTCTAGAGGGAGTTTCTCTCTTTAAAAGTGTCCTGCAGAGTTTGTTGAGCTGTATTCTGCTGGATGTTCATTTTCCTCGCCTGTACATCTTTTTGGGCTCTCAGCTCCACCCGCAGACGGAGGTCTGTGCACTAAAGTTTCATGAGTAAATCAATCAAAGCCAAGATAGTTATTATTCACTGGTTCACCTTGGGTTTGGAAACAGATATAAAAAAGGCATGCCATGACTCAGGTGTGCAAAAGCTCCGCTGTTTAATTTGGAACCGGTTAGCCTGAGCGCTAACTATAGCAACGGTCTGTCTGTCACCAACTAAAATTAAATGAGAGAATATTTATCCAGTATTCCTTTTTCATTTAGATTTTCTTTGCCAAAGAAAAGATCTGCTAAGCCTGTCTGTATGGCACTAATGTTATTTATTAGGGGTGTGAATCTCTCCCTAAAACAATCCTATATGTATGTAGATACATGTAATCTAAAATCTGATCACATTGCTTACCTCTGGAGCCCAGTTGGAGCTCAGTTGGAGCCCAGTTGGAGCTCAGTTGGAGCCCAGTTGGAGCCCAGTTGGAGTCCAGTTGGAGCTCAGTTGGAGTCCAGTTGGAGCTCAGTTGGAGTCCAGTTGGAGCCCAGTTGGAGCTCAGTTGGAGCCCAGTTGGAGCCCAGTTGGAGCTCAGTTGGAGCCCAGTTGGAGTCCAGTTGGAGCTCAGTTGGGGTCCAGTTGGAGCTCAGTTGGAGCTCAGTTGGAGCTCAGTTGGAGCCCAGTTGGAGTCCAGTTGGAGCCCAGTTGGAGCTCAGTTGGAGCCCAGTTGGAGCCCAGTTGGAGCTTAGTTGGAGCCCAGTTGGAGCTTAGTTGGAGCTCAGTTGGAGCCCAGTTGGAGTCCAGTTGGAGCCCAGTTGGAGCTTAGTTGGAGCCCAGTTGGAGCTCAGTTGGAGCCCAGTTGGAGCTCAGTTGGAGTCCAGTTGGAGCTCAGTTGGAGCTCAGTTGGAGTCCAGTTGACACCGCTGCGCTGTAAATCATGTTGGCAAGCCACGCTTTGCTAACGTTACTCTCTCGAAGTGAGACCGTGGTGTTTACCTTTTACCTTTCACGAGCGTGGAGACGCTGTTGGCAGCAAAGCTTCAGTCAACTGATTCATAACTTAGGAATCGGACCATCGACCGGTTCTTGGTACACTTAGATCCATCCAGGGGTCCGTGTACCGATGCAGCTGGGAAACAGTGTCACTTGTCACACAAAAGACGGTGGATTATTCATCCAATCATTTATTATTGGACCTATTTGATGATCTGTTGTTGCACATAACATAACTGCAACGTGGACGCACCAAAAGACGTGACCCCATCTGACTTTACATTTCCTGCTGAGTGCTTGTAAACTACATATTGGAGAGACTGATTTCCTTCATGAAGTGGACAGAGATAGTTTCATAATAGCTATTGAAAAACACACACATACACTCCCCCCCCACCACCCATCATGTCTTGGCAGCTGATCCATCACTCTCCCTCCCACAGAGCCCCACCTATTTCCTGTGGCGGCCCCTGCTGCACCCCGGGGCCCCTTTTCCTTCAACTGTTCGGCCTTTTCCTCAACGGCTCCTCCATCTGAGGTTCACAGCTCCTCCGACCCCTCCGCCCCCACATCCAGCCCCCCCTCCACCTCAAACAAACGCTGCAGGAGTCCAGTTTGTTGTTACAGCAGGGAGGCCTGTTCGCACGGCAGGCCTGCACCGGCACAACTCGGGCCTTTATGCATTCATGAAACTCCCTAACACACACACACACACACAAACACACACAAACACATACACAAACTCACACACACTGCTTCAAAGGTGGATTTTTAGTGCATGCATCAGACTTCATTTAAAGTGTATTGTGGTGCATGTGATTATCCACATTTGAGGTCTTTAAGTATTTTAAAGTCCCCATTAGTGTTGCTTTTGAGGTTTTACTTTTTCATTAAGTAATAACAAGTTTGTTTGTCCACCTTTAGATGAATCCAGTAATATGCAATATGGGCTCTGTCTGCTTTACTGAAACCAGTTGTCCCTTCATTTCCTGGTATCTTTTTATCGTCCTTTATAGCTTCAGCTCTGTCATTAGCCTTCGTCTGCAGGAAGTGCTGTGCGTCTTGCTCGTGAAATCATTCTGAGATCATTTTGCTTTCATAATGTGGAATATCTTCTGAAATATGTTTGGGTGAGACCACGCAAGGTGCAGTTCTCATAGGTGTGAATGTAAGTGTGAATGTGTTTGTCAGTATGTGTCAGCCTTGTAACAGGATTTTAAATCCACGGTACGGACCGGCTTTGGTTGCAGACTTATAATGATAGTAATAATGATAACTCTCAGTCCATTATTCCTCTCTCTGTCTCTGCTTCCCTCTAATTGTGATAATAAACCTTATTTGCTTAAGCGGCTTTTTAAAATGTTTATAAAGCACTCAAACAGTCAAATAAAAGCAGACATCAAAGTCAGGAAATGATTGAAAGTAGAGAGGGCACCACGGGATAGAAGGGCAAAAGATAATAGTGCAAACAATAAAATAAAAGACATCATGCAACAGAAAGTCCATAAAATGAAGTTTTGCAACACAACATTAAATACAGATTAAATACTTTTAATACTGATACTGATCCCACACAGCTGCTCAAGTCAAGATTTTTATGTTAAGTTGAAGCCGTCTTCTTCACCTAAATTGAGTGTGTGTCTGTTTTAAACTTAAGAGTCAAACAGTTTCCTAAAAAGCACCAAGTGAGGTTCCTCTGACCCACCACAGACCAAGAAGAATATAAAATAATTTACTGAAATTATTATATTTTTCTCTCCTTATCCTGATTTTGATACCGTAATTTAATGTAGTGCAGCATTATTAGGGAAATTACAACATTCAGCAAATAGAGAGAGTCACTGATGATAGTTTAATTTCCACACCTGTCCTCTCTGTAAATAGGTAAACAACCATTAAAATGATATTCAGTAAACAATAATATAAAACAGCTGTACACGCACTATCACATTTAAAAGGCTGGAATCTATAGGAATATATGTAAAATAACTCAATTACCAGAATTGTTGCAGATTATTTTACTACTAATACTTCAGCTCTGTTTGTTGTAGTTTCTCAAACTCCTGTGCAGATTCCCTCAACTGTACAAACCAGACTGGACCCTCATATATCAGGACAGAAGTTGTCAAACATTTGATCAGAATAGCATTTTTGTTAGAGAAGGTTTTATAGTTTGGAAAGAAGTGATTGATAGACAGTATAAATACTTTAGACATGCATTCTTACAGACCTGTTACATAAAACTCATGATTCTTGAGGTTAAGGCTCTGTATGTCTGAAATGTTGTTACTCTCCACTCTGACTGACTTTTAAAAGAAAGTAGACCATATTATGTGAAATCATGTTGGGAGAACAGACTCGAACAGCGACAAGGCAGGAAGTGGCTTTGATATTCTTAGCCCTTGAGCCTAGACTGAGCTTTTCCAACCTTGGCATCTGGGAAAATAAGCCTACTTTCATGCACAAATACAACATGTGGACAAACCCAAAATTTAGATCGTCACATAGATGTTGATTCATTGCTTTTAGCTCTAAAAATGTCCGACAATGGTCTAAAAACTGTATGTACCGGATAGTGGCTGCGACAGAGAGCTCTGTGTCTTTTGTCATTTCCTAAAGCACAGGCATGAACGTGTCCTTTGTTAGCTGCTCACTGTCCACAGGCTGCACTGTGCTGCTGTGTGTGGCCTCTCTGCCGTCCAGACGCTGATGGCAGCAGGAGTCTCTCAATTAGATTATTCTTCATGAGGAATTTGGATGAACCACAAGACCTCCGAGGCTGGGAAAGCCCGATGTTCTCCAACAAAGACCTACTTCCTCCAGCGTCAGTTAAACACAAACCAAGCTTTTCATCTGCTGTGATAAAGAGTGAACAACTATATATCACCTAACAACTAGAGTTTTAGAGAACAAAAGGACCTCTAAGTGGATGCATGGATAGTGGCCAAATGTTAAAGGTACTGAAATACAATATCCCAGACATAGTGGTTCATTGTGGCACTCAAGCATAGTTGTGATAAAATGTTTTAACACAGGAACAGTCTGTAAGGCAGCAGAATAAAGCATTGTTAAATACTATCAGGACACAAGTAGAAAGAGCCAAACAAATCAATGATGGAGCCACAATCAATTCAGTAAATCTTAAAGCTCTGGTGTTTACAATCTAATCAAAGAATCAGTAAAGATGAGGCAAATTTCTAATTTATTTCTTATATTTTGCTTTTTTAACTGTTGCACCAACATCCAACATTCCTCTACATACTTTGTGTTGCATCATGGGAGATTTTGGTCCGGGTAAGCAGTGAGTCCATTTGTCTGCTGAAACCAGACATAAAGACATTCACAGTTTGAAAAACAGACAGTGTCTGTGGCGCTGGTGAATCCCTCATTGTGACTGCGGCGTTACCAAACACACCAGTCAGAGTCTGTCTAATGGTGAATTTCCCAGCATGCCTCTCACTGAACAAAGACGACCCAGGAGTGTAAAGGCTCATGGGAAGGCCAAGCCGGTGCGTCGCTCCAGCAGGATGTGGCTGAGAAAGGAACGCTCTGTGTCCATCCTCTCTCGTCGCTGTCTCTCCCTCTGGGCCGAGCCACAGCGCGGGCCCGACGGGCCGATGGGAAACGCCCGGGGGTTCGATCCCATGGCCGGCGCTCACAACACCGGCATTGTTCAACACTTTGAACATTTTCTGAACCAGACCTCCCTCGTCTTCAGACACAGCTCTGTTTTTACCCTCAGTGTCTCTGTGTCTGTCTCTTCTTCCTCTGTTTCGTTCTTCTGTTTACTTCCATAAATTAGAAATGAGAAACGTTTAATACTTTTTATATAAGCAGTCATACAGTACTTAAAATGTTGGCCTGTGGCAGAATTATGTTTAAATACACTTCGAACACTCATTTGCTTGATTATTGTTCATAAAGACCACAGCTTCTGTTTGAAGTGACTGCTAACATTTCCTCATGGATAGTCATTCAAAAGACCACAAAGAGACACAAAACAACTACAAAGAGACACAAAATGTCCACAAAGATATGCAAAACAACCACAAAGAGACCCTAAGGACCCCAAAATAGTTGATCTATGCCCAAACAATATGCTGTTAGTTATTTCTGTATATATAGCTTTATCTTCCATTGTTAATTGCTTTGCATCTATTCCAAGTGAACTAAAAGTAGTAATACTGGCTATTGGCTACATAACTAGGGTAGAAAAGAGGAGAAGAACAATGTAATTTTTGAAAATAAAACCAGCAGGAGTCTAAGTGTTGGTTTGAATCTGTAATTTAAAATGTCACTGAAGACAATAGTGCTTTCTTTTCTGGCGTTTTTCATTCTGCCTGCTGTATCATTTGCGTGGGAGGAGATGTTTACTTGGCTGACAATGGATAAAGAAAGCTTTAGCACACCTGAGAGGTGAAGGATGATGAATTTCACAAGAAATGAGTAAACAGCCCTTTTCACTGTCTGCAAAGAAAGAAAGAAAGAAAAAAAGGCAACTTTTGAGACAAAGACGTCTATTTGGGCTCCATGTTTTCTTCTTCTGCTCATCACTGAAATATTTGCCCACAAAATAGTTGTCTCTGTTGAAGGTCTTCTTAAAATCCGGGGCGATGAATTTGAGGTTCCAGCGTGGATTCGTTTGGGTTGTTGGAGTGAAGTCTTCATTGTGCTGCTGATGAGGCCCCAGCAGAGGAGATTTCTGGCTGTGGAGAGCCGTAATTTGTGGTCTTATAATAGCTCGGCTGAACTTCCCTCCTTCACTGGGCCTCAGGAAACACACACACACACATATATACACACACATACATGCATGTATACACACTTGCTTTTTTTTTCTTTGTTACACATTCAGTATTTTCTCCCTCTCAACACACACACACACACACACACACACACACACACACACACCCTTCCCCCTGCTCCTCCATGCGTTTTCCAGATGTGTTTCCAGTGTTTTCAGTTTCAGGCTTCTCAGTCGCTCAGTATTCCCAGCAGATTAAAGCTGCTAGAGGTCGTCGAGCTTCCCCTCACCCACCTCCCCAACCCCCAGTTTGACCTCTGACCTTTCTAATGTTCGAGGACAGAGGCGACTTCAAATGTCAAGGGGTCACCGCGCTGTAAGGGGCACTGTAGACTGCAGCATTTAGCTCGTATGTGGACATTTGAGTGGAGATTGTTTTGTCAACTGCAATTTCAAAGGTCAAACATTAACTTTCAAGTTCAACTTTTGAGCCCCCTCTGACATAAAAGTCCTAAAAGTGCTCAGAATAATCCAAAGTTGACAACTTTGTGTGATACAGTCGAAAGCTCCAGAACAAGCAAGTACAGTAAGTGGAGAGTGATATCACAACTATTTAAATAATTCGGTTTATAATTTAGTCTCTAAAATGTTAAAAATAATGAACATCACCTCTTCCCAGAGCTCAAGGCTGTTTCTTCAAATCCCTTATTGATCACAATTAACACTCAAAATTAATTTTATAATCATATATAACAGGACAGCTGTAAGAACCAAAGTGTTTCTGCTTTTACTTGATAAGTGACATTAGCAATCAGTTATCTGAGTGGTTGAACAAGTGTAAATGAAGAGCATGCACAATAAAAAATGAAAAATGAAACCTTCATGCTCATCATTTTCTACCCTCAAACCGCCCAAAAAATACTTTTAGATGAGATTTTAATCAGATTCTTTAAATTTGAAACAACCACTTCCCACATCAAAATGAGTCTGATTATCTCTAGCAGCCAAACTAGCAAGTGAGATAGTTTTTAAGACGGACGTACAGGAATCACTAGTGTCAACTTTGGTTTTGAACAAACTGTCCCGACTTCTTCCCTCTTCTGCTTTTTTTCCTGCTGTTTGACTGACAGGCTGATACGAGGCGTTGACAGACACAAACCGGTGTTTGGCGTTCGCTGTTGTGTTTGTTAGTGATGTTGCGCACACAGTGAGAATGTACAATGACATGTAACACACACAAAAAAAAAACACAAGTCCTGCTGCAGATTCACAGTCTGGCAGGACTCCCGAGCCGCCAGCTAACCGCCGCCAGGAAACAGATGCCTGGTTTAACTGCGTTTGGTGGGACCTGCCTGTGTCCCGAGGCAAAACGAGGCTAACTGAAGGGCTGCTGTAGTGCTAAATCAAGGATGGGATGTTTGTCAGGGAGTGTGGTGAGATTCATGCTGGTCATGGGACTCCTGGAAGATTAGGGACTTTTAGAGTTGCATTACAATCAGGTCAGAGGTCAGATAAACATGGGTAGATTTTGGGAAAGTCTTGATTTTGAAGCCTGTCCGCCCCACGTTGAGCCACTGTTATGGGTTTGGCCTTTTTAAATAAACTGTTGCTTCTCCTCATCTGTGAATAAAAATATCCACAGTTTCATCAAACACAGTCAGACATTCATTTTAATGCTGATATTGATTAATCAACAAAGAAAGAAAGAAAGAGCTTTTTGCATTTCTTCTGTTTGGGTTTTGGAAAGATTTTTCATCTTAAAGTCTGGGAACTTCATTTTCAGAAGATTCATTGATGTAGTGGTAATGAAAATAATTGTTTCTAGTGTTATTGGACCGCCATGTTGGGTTTTCTCCAGCCATTACCATCGCTCCAGTAAGGAGAGAGTGTTGTTTTCATTGTTCATTCTCTTTATTCAGTGTATCCATTCTTCAGTGAAGAAGAAGAGGTTGAAGAAAAGAGAGAATGAGAGAGAACTGGTTTGTGTCGGCGGAGTCTGAGAATCAATATTTGGATTGGCAGGAGAAACAAAGTCCAACAGAGAGACCTTTGAGCGCTGCAACCAACCGGTTCTGTCACCATGTAATCGAGGATACAAGAGCGGAACAGAGAAATACTTCAGCATGGGACAAAATGAGCCAATCAGAGCAGAAAGGTGCTCGTAATCAATCGTTTATCTTGTGGTGTAGTGAAGAGAAATGTCTTCTTTTGGGAGTGTTGTTGTGGAGCGAGTGCTCCTGGAAAGGTCCTGGAATAAGTCCTGGAACGTCTCCGGTGTGTCCAGCATGATAACATCGGACCTGCAGACCCTCTGCATCGAGGATCGCAGTCAAAACACAGCAGACAGCCGGTCGTGTAGAAACCTGCCCAGGCATCTGGGGAAGACCAGAGTGTATGTGTGTGTGTGTGTGTGTGTGTGTGTGTGTGTGCGTGTGCGTGTGCGTGTGCGTGTGTGTGTGTGTGTGTACACACCTACCAACCACTCTTTTTAGATTAACTGCTTCATATTTTGTGTTTTAACTTTCACCCGTATTCTACAACATTTATTGGTGTATTTCTGATCTTACATTGACTCATTCACTGCAGCGGGGACGGAAGCACCCCGAGCAGACTCAGTGTCTCTTTTCCAACAGCCAGCTTTTTGTTAACATTCAGCAGATGTCAGAGTGCTGTTTACAGAGAGCTTTAAGTTGTCTGACCAGCAGTCCAAATGCCAAAAGGGAACCTCCTTTTACATGAAACTAAAACTGTTACTGTGTGGTTAATCATTCATTGTCTGCACCAGATTAAAAATGGACTTGTGGGAAATTTTCCAGTCCAAATTTTGCATGATTTCTTTCTCTTTTCTGCCATTTTGCAATATCCCACGAACAGAAACCCAATCACATTGGTATCTTTTGTATTCCCTGGAATTCTGGGTAATGGAGTCCTCTACAGTCAAACCATTTCCTCTCTCTGCTGTTCAGTGCAGATTTTAACTTTTGCTCCTTTTTCCTGCAATAACAAGCTTGGAGGAATCACCTGATGTCAGACTGCATACGATTTGTTTTTATAACAATCTAAGTCAGTTTTACTCCAAAAACATCTGGCTACAGGACACATGTGACTACAGGAATAAAGCAGAATATATGGAAGGTAAACAGTGGCTACTGCTGCATACCAGAGAGTTTTATGAAACAACTCTGTATCTGTTTACATCCCACACAGTCAAGGTCAGTGTGGCAACACGGCAGACATCACTAATCAATCTCACATGACTCTTTTCATCACAGTATCCTACTCTCCTATCAGTGACATCATCTGTTAGGGGTAGGTGGACTTTGTGTTCGTGCCACGGTGTTGTTTCAGTGCTTCAGAGTTTTATTCCTCATGCAGACAACAATCATAAAGCTGGCCAACAATAAAACAACCCCAGCCTCTTTCATCTGTGCGCTCGCTGGCAGTGACTACACACTTACTCAGTCATTTACCCAGAATTCTCCAAACCCTGACAGGTCCACTCTGTAGCGACTGCGAGCGTATGTTGGAGGAGTAGTCAAATCTGATTATGTTTGTCATCGTGTTTTTGTTTCTGTTGTTACAGAACCTCATCGAGAGTTTTATCCCCATTATGCAAAGTGATCATTTGCATGGTCGTCTAGCTCAGCCGTCCTCACAAGCCTCGCACAAACTGCAGAACAACAGACACAGAGCGAGGAAAAACGTGTTGTACCTGAAGGGAAACTGACTTGTGAATCAAGTGACGGGTACAAGACAAGCATAGGCTGTCACAACACAGCCGCTGTCAGTCAGTTCACTCTGTGGGTTATAGTTTGTTGTGCAAAACTTGATCTGCACATTTAAATCAGACATGAGGTGCTGAGGCTCTATGAAGCTATCCAGTTGAAGTTGTATACTGTTAAATACTATTTAAGATGAGTGGAAATCAGGCTTAAAAAGGAGCTTTTCTCTTGAACCTAAACTGACAAATTCTGAATTCTTTTAGCCATGTAACAGAGGGAGTTTTCAGTTTTCAGTGAAAGTAACAACCCCAAAACCACAGGGCACCTTCCACCAAAAGCCTTTACATACTGAAACCCAGCAGACGCTTTCTGTCCTGTAAAACACCCAAAATATTCTTCACATTTTTCACACATGGTAGTTAACGGTGCCTCACAGGAGACACAGAGGACATAAATGACATACAATGGCATATTTACAAAAAAAAACGGAGGAAAAGTCAATAAAACAGCGGGAGAAGTGAAACAGTCACATTTATAGAGTAGACTTTTAAAAACAGCCCAAAGTTTAATGAAAAGCAGCAGATAAGTCGATCTGTGCTTTGGCCAGACGTGCAGCTCTCCCTGGAACTGAACACAGCTCCTCGTGCTCCTCAGTTAGTCGGGGGAAACCTGTAAAACACGTTGACTAATCTCTCCTCTGTGTCTTACAGGAAGTATTGTTTGTCAGAGGAAGTCAGGGCTGGAGGAAGCGCCTGGGGTAAAGTCATGGTGGATAGAAAGGTGTCTGCTAACCTCTGATCTAGTCACAGCCAGGGCAAATGGGGCTAAACAGGGCGAGGATTATCCAAAAAGACATGTATCGTTATTTTTAAACAAGCACAGGACAGAATGTGCTCCAAGCTTTTGGTTTTATGTGTCTGTCTGTTGCACAGAAGAAAAACAAAAGATATATCCTCGTCCAAATTCAATCAAAATAGAAAGTAAAGATCAAGTGAAAGTCTCCAGAATTCAGGATCAGCTAGCCCTCTGAAAGCCAAGAGTCTGCAGGGTTTCTCTCCAGCTGAACACGACAGCAGCTGATTTCAATCTTCACCACAGCTTCAGCCTGAGAGCAGCAGCTAATTAATAAAACGAGCCTCTGGTTGTGGTGATTCGTTTGGAGTGAAAACCAGCAGACTCTGGGCCAGCTGCTGCACACAAGCACACGCTGATGCATGCAGCATTTCCATATGTTGAGCTGACATTTTAAACATTGAATTGTATTCACTGTTAGTGAGCGGAGAACTCTGAGGGATAATTTTTGTTAACTTATGACAAGGTACCAGTGTCGTGTGGAAGCTTTAAACGTGCTGTAAATTGTAGTCAAAGTTAGATTTTCTTTATGAACAATCTATTAAGGTCCACACTTGCACTTACTGTACTACAAACTATCTTCTTCATCATAGTTTCCTATACAGGAAGAGGTGGGCCGCCTTGTCTGGAATGGAAACCACCAGTGTTAGCAGGAATTATTAAATTTTTTATTAAAGATCTCATTACTTTTCTTGGAAAATACGGAGATGTACTTTACCAGACAGCAAATATCACATATTTAGATAACGAGCGGCCGTTTGTCATCTAGTGACTAATCTGACCACAACAAGGCTCGACGCTAACTGTTGCTCCTAAATGAATCACACAAAGAGGTGAAAAATGTTCAAGTATCAGAAAAGTACAACTTTAGACAAACCTGGACAGGTTGCTGTCACAGGGAGCTGAGCGGCTGCCGCCTCAGCCAGGTTTTACAACACATGGCTAATTAAGCCAAACAGCGAGGTTCATATTGGTCATAAACAGTAGAATAAGGAGAGTGCAGTGGCTAAAACGTGCCGGTGTGGCAGGAGCCTGCAGACATGACAGGCACAAACAGCTTCCCTGCTTGTTGAACAGGCGTTTTGATAAATGACTCTTGATGGCTCTACAGACAGTTTTATTGCATATACAAGCACAGTTGAGACAAGCTTTCCAGTCATGGAAACACCTGGAAACTCATTAAAACAATCCTGGAAACAATCTACATTGTAAATAGTACAAATTGTATTTAGTTTGAAATGGGACTGTTGGTACACAAAAAATTACCGTTACAATTAAACAGTTTACATCAATGTCTGTGAGTTATTACCACTCTAATGAAATAATGTGCAACAAATGTGTTACTCTGACGAAGGGGTAATTAAGATTCCCTTAGCAATCAGCACTTACTTAATATTTGATAGCACAAGTTTTAAAATTGTTTAGGTTACTCATAAAAATTAACTTGTTGTTTTAAGTTTATCCAAATTATTTACACAATTTGTGAAAATGCTGTTTTCAACTTAAAAGGTTGATTGAAATCAATAAATTAGAACTTTTACCTTGCACCCATTATTGCATTAAGTGGTGACAGTAAGTTGACACATGAGACACTTGAAAGCGGATTCACTAGACATGGAACAAACTTCTTTTGGATTTGTGTTGGAAACACAAGCAATGTTAATTCAAAATACACTTTCTGATTTCCCTAGTAATGTATGTAATGAATAACTCTGGGGTTAAAGCTTTAATAGAGGCTCTACTGGTAGATTATACTGTTTGTTAGGAGGCGCCGTCCTGTATTGTCAAGAAAACTGGGAAATGTCCTGGAAAGGTTCTGGAAAATGAACAACTGGGAAAAGAAAAAAAAGAAAAAAAATGACCTTTTATATAATTCTCATACATGTGAGCGTTCTCACTTTGGATTATGGTAACCAAAGAAATGCAAATAGCAAATAAATGAATTTACATGCAAATAAAAACGTACGTAAATCTTTTCAAACTTTTGTCTCCGAGTCCGACAGAAAGTAAGTAAGTAAGCTGTTGTAGCCACAGTAACTGCACAGGACTCTACATGTGTTTGAAATGATGTAAAATAAGTTTATTTGAGGAGCTTTAGGAGGCTCGAGCCGCTCCCTTTCCCCAATCTCTGCCACAGAGGTGGCGAGTGCAGAGTGAGTAAGACCCAATGCTGGAAAAGAAGATCGGTGTTTGGATTCATCTCTCATCAGAGGAGAAATCCTAAATAAAGGTTTTGCCATGAGATATGATTGTTGTACTGTTACAGAAACTGTATTGTAGTGTAGAGTTTACGGTCTTTTACTGTCATGGTCTGACCATTTTTCACCATGAAATCCCTTAAGTGCTACAATCGACAGCTTCATGCTACTAATGGGCCTAACAATGGGCTACTAACAAAAGGTTATCTCAGGTGAGTGAAAATATGACTTCAGGTCAGTTAAAGTTCACTCTCGGGGAACTTTTTCTCACTGACCACGGGTTAATACGTGCTGAGTCAGCAGGAGAGTCATCCTTACTGGCAAGTCTCATGGATATCAGCCGGTTTGGAGGTTTTATACTCAATTTGAGGAATTTTCTGGTTGTTTCAGATGTTCTGACGCCACTATGAGGAGAAAAAGATTCATTTTTTTTAGAGCTGGGGAAAAATAGTTCTTTTATTGTCCTGAAGCATTTTTTAAAAGAGTGTTGTAGTGTTTCCAGAGTCAGGATACAGTTACTGAGCTGTCATGATCTCATTTTCCTCAGAGGAACAAGCTGCTTCCTGACTTCACTTCCCCTTTATCGACCCAAATCTGTCGGTCAAAGTTAGCATCTCCTCTCATTAGATAATCTGCGAGCTGTTGATGGATGTGCCTTTATATAACGAGAAGCTCCTGCCAAGCGCTTTGATTGGTCGGAGACGCCTTCCAACAATGACAACACTTAACGTAATGGAAGTTCTTGCAGTAACAAGGCAGCTTGTTATTGATCATGATTCCTTTCTTTTGCTTTTTGAAACTTTTTTTATGTTTTTGCCGTTGCTGTGGGGAAAAACCTTTCAGCCAGTTGGTTGTGTTGTTGATGTCACCTCTGTGTTTTTAATTAAAATGACATTATCTTTATCTGACGGGATGAAAGCGGGCCAGAAATCACAATCTGAGACAAGGTCTAATGCCATTTTAGCCAATATTGATGGATTTCTTTTATTTCAGTTCGCCATCTTGAAGTTATTGAAGTGATTGTTGTGTTTTATATAATTTATGGTGTGAGGAATTCTCCTTTTCTTTTTTTTACAGCTTTTACACCAGAATCAGTTTAATCAACAGGTTCATTTCTTAACATGTTTTCACAAAGATATCACAAACCCCAGTGAGCTACCATTTAGTATGACGTCAAACTGAGTATGTAGTGCGTTTCAGCTGTATAGTCTGTGGATTTTAAACCATTTTCGTGCTTTTTTTCACCACAAAATTCCCTTTTAAAAATATTTGAATCAAAAAATCAGCTGTGTAATATTGGCAGATTTATGAATGGCGAATCGAGTTGAGAAGCTCCAGAAGAACCAGCAGGGGCCGAAGCTCCTCTCCGGCCTCCTCTAGTACATCCTGACTGAGTACGTCATAGACAGTATGTTAGTGTGTGATTTGTTGATCAAACATTGTTCGTTCTTTCTTAATATGTGAAAATAACATTGAAAACTCATTTAAATCATCTGTTGGCACTGGAAGGGACAAGAAAAACAAAATATCTGCTGTGCCTATTTATTTCCATTGTTTGTTGTTGAGTTGTTTTTACAAACACGTTGGAAGTATGTCTGCAGCTCATCTATAATCGATGTTGGAACAGATACTGTGTGGCTCTGCCTCTATTAACGGATCACAGCAGCATCCAGTGGACATCAGCTTTAAAGTCATTCAAATGATGTGAGATAATCACACTGCTTAAACATGCTACGGTCATAACAGGCATGAAGTGCAAAACCACTTTTATTTATTAGTGATTAATTGTTTGGTCTGGATCATAAAACAGTAAAAAAAAAAAAACCCCTCAGAATTCTGTTTTATCCAAAACCTTTAGATATTCTCGTGAATATACTGTTCAGACAAGAAAAAGAGACACTTGAATTACACTTGAGAAGCTAAAACCAGGAAATCTGTGGCAGTTTGTGCTTGAAACATTACTGAGATGATTCATGGATTGATGTATATTCAAGAGTGGCTAATGTTCTGGGTGGAAGTTGAAGTGCAAGGTTACAGATACTCTGTTTTTAATCTCTTCTTATCCGACCTTATTAACAAAGATTTAACTCCTCTATGTCTGTGAGGAGGAAATCAGCAGCTGTTTTCTGTGTTTTCCTTCCTTTGGTCTCTTCCCATCTGTAAATCCCACCACACCATGTGTAGAAACCAGCGGGCGCCAATCTGTAGCGTTTAATATTTAAACCTCAACGCGCTGCAGCACTCGCCGACGGTCCACCTGTTGCATCAGGTCCTGGAGAACACAAATTCTGTGCTTGCTTTTATAACGGGGTTAACGGGCCGTTGGGAGCAGGCCGGAGTAACAAACTGATACTGACGTGGGGGTGTTCTGGTGCTGGCGCTGAGGTTTGGGACTCCCCTTGCAGGTCTGGAGCTGCAGCAGCGCTGTTGTTTTAATGACAGGGAAGTGAGTTTGGTTAGATCTTTATGGTGGAAAATTACTGGCAGCCTCTGGGCCCCGCCCCGCTCCTTATGAATGAGAGTTTACATAGGCAGCGGGGCAAGTATGTGTGGGTCATTAAAGAAACAAGAGAGGCTGCCAAGCTGCAAAAAGACGGTTTGGTGCAGCAGGAACTTGATCCGCTGTTCAACACAATATGATATCCTCAGCTTATCTTGTGTTAGAGATGAGAAAAACACCAAATGAGAAGAAAACTGATCAAATATTCTTTTATCTGCATCAAAGTGTTTTTGTTACATTTCACAAAATAATCTTTATTTTACAGATTTGTGTTGCAATAGTTCATTGTTGGACACAGAAATGTGAGAAGAACAGAGATCAATAAGATCTTTATCACTTTTTTTGTGTTATCAAGAACTTGAGTGATTGTTCGTCAAAATATAATATGTTCACTTAAACAACAGGGAAGTCCCAGACCAATCTGGAAGATTGGTATCGGGCCAATCGAGGCTTTTCTTTTGAGTGATCGGTATCGGCTATGTTGGTGTTTTTTTTACTCGCTGAGCTTTGATGCACTTTTCTTTCTTTCCTTAATGCAGTGCAGACTTCTTCAGTTGGCAAGCACACACATCGGATTGATTCTAATAACTTTAAAGTGTGCAACTCTGTTATCTAGTAGAAGCATCAGGACATCTCTATATAGCAGCTTCCTTTCAGTTCCACTTTAATGTGCAACAGTTTGATACAACTGGACAAAAATAGCGTAATATTTCTTATGGTTTCCTTTTTTTCCACATATTTTTAAGGTTTTTTAACATTTCTTTTTGGTATTTAAAGTCAGTTTCAACAGCAGAAACTGGACTTTGGTTGGATAGTAACTTTGAGGCAGTGTTGCGTCTAACAAGAAACAAGTTAACTCATTAGCTCTTTATTCCCCTCTCATCATCTCACACCTTTTGGTTGAACACAGTCCTGCCAGGCAGAGAAAACAGATTCTACTGGTAACTAATGTAATCAGATTACATCGCCCTGCATCCACTATCGGCCCTCTGATTTTTAAAATCTTTTTCTTGTCTTTTCTTCAGACACTTAAAGCCAAAGCATGAAAAAGAGCCTGTTGGAGCAGATCGCCCTAAATCCCCCTCCCGCCTCCATCCTGTTCAGCTGTCTCTGCGGCTGTTTCTGGGAATATTTTTAATCTGCCAAATCAAAGTTGTGTAATTGATAGGGATATGTGCCACAAGGGAAGGCAAGATGGTTTAAAGTAAAAAGGCCTGTTGGGCCAAGCCTGCGTCACCATCTGAGCAACGTTTTTTTTTTTGTTTTGTCATGTTTTTTGCGTCAGCGTGTCTCACAAAACTCCCGGGCTGTGATCGCGCGCCAGCAAAAGTTTAAAACAAAAAGAGCAAAAACAAAAATAACCGTCCCCCAGAGCAGAAAGGTGTGAAAGAAGATTCAGCGCCGCTTTTATCCTAATAAACGCAGAGGAAGCTGTCTTGTGAAATTGCCACAGAGGCATTTTGACATCATGCAGAGTTTCACAACACACATCCTGCACTCAAAACTCAGTAGTTTTACTTTGAACTCGATCTGTTTTCACTTTCCTTGTTTTACTTTGAAAAGCATTTTCAGCCACATACATGACCAAATGTTTTCACAGTTTCTCATTAACTTGGACTGTGGCGTTGGGAGCTCAAGTTTGCCCTGACATTTTTCATTTGCAATGTCGTTGGTTTATATTAGTCTGGCTGAGGCTCGCTGGAAAGCCACAAAGCTGCAGAAATCTCACTTGTGGTTCTGTCTGTTGGAGGGATGCAACTATCCTTCATCGTGGATTCATCTGCCGTTTATATTTTTGATTCATTAAATGTGAAAAATCTCTCTGGATCTCTAAAATGAATGCTCTCAGCTTTAGTTGGTAGTTGAGGTTCTTCTGTGTGACGGTAGGTTGGAAACTTTCTAAGCAACAATACAATTCAGTGGTCTCAGATCATAAAACGTAAGTGCAGCTACTAAACGACCTTCTGAGAGCTGGATCGTTGATTGAACCAGTCAGACGTCATGACCCCCTTCATGCTCAACAGCAACCGATCTGGCAGGAAATTCGGCTCTAAACTTGGTCAGAAAGAAACTATTTGGGTTAAAAATCTGGCTGCAGTATTTGGTTAAGTTACTACACAGACTGCACAGGTTGGCAAATAGACACCCAGTGGCAGATAATCACATTTATGGAGCTCAAACCGGGCGATATTTAGCATTTTTTGCTTGATAAAGATGATCCGAACTTCCTGCACTTTGGCATTATGAGCTCACAGCTGGCTGCGACTCCGGCACCGACTGTCGCTGGCGAGTTTCATTGCTCCGTCGGACTCGAGCCAAGTCACTGAGCATTACAATCCAGACACTTAGTCAGGAAATTAAAGCCTCTCTCTGAAAACACACACCGCAGGTATTAATAATGCTGCTGCAGAGGGGTGTGTGTGTGTGTGTGTGTGTGTGTGTGTGTGTTCATGTGTGATGGTTTATAGTAGATAATCCCAGCTGTAGGTGTTGGCGTCAACAGGTGGATTATCATAGTTGAGTTAACGTGAATAATGTGACTCAGAAACAGATCAATATCTGATACTACATCTTCATAACGGAGCTCCATTTTCGGTCTGACTTCTGTTCATTAAATGAGGAATACAATGAACCTAAAGAGAGCCCAAGGTTATTTCCCCTGAGCTTTACATTATCATACTTACTTACTGGTTTTAACAGAGAACATCACCCCAACCCTGGCTTCTCTCCGTCGGATCCCTGTTTTACTGAGCACTTTTAAAGCACATCTGGGTCTGGCTCCAAGCTACACAGCAGACATGTTGACCCCCTAATAGCCAGCCTAAGGTCCTCAGGTGGGGCCCTTCTGGCTGCTCTGAAGTCGAAGCTTAAATCCATAATAATTGGAAAGTTCATCAAATTGTATTAAATAAAAACAAGAAACGTAGTGAGTCAGAATATTTCTAGACACTCCAGAAGTTATTCATCCATTGACTGGTGAGTTCCGGCGGTCTGACATCATACAATGGAGATATTTATACTCTTTTTCAGATTTTTGGGGGTTGAGTAGGTTGTTGGGCAAAAAAGAGGAACTTCTACCACATTGTTTGGAAGTTGGAACAACAAGGAAGAAGGAATAGGGATGAGCAAAGCTTAAAATTTCTCCGAGGGGATTCCTTAAGACGAAACCCTCTCAGAACGGGGATCAGTGTTTCAGACCAAGCAGACTGCAGTTGACCATGAAGTCCATCTGGATGTGACACCAGAGAAATGAGCTCACGTCTCGTGTCCTCGAAGCAAATCTTTCGGCCTCCCGGTTTGAAGCGCTGGCCTCCTCCGTTGCAGTGCTGCTCCTCTTTGTTTACATACTTGAGCTCCTGCAGATGAAAGAGGAGCCGGCGCCTCCTTCCAGCTGGTTCAGACATGTCGGCAAACTGGCCTTCCTCGCCGCTGGGCCCAAACACCAAAACAATGGCTCTGGTTGTGTAATCGCTGTACGCGCTGGAGACGGCTGCTGTAACCCTTTAACGTCCTCCAGGAAACAAAGCACATGTTGAAAATAAACACTGACGGTGCAAAACAGATGGAGCCCATTTGGGATTGTAGGTTATTCTGAAGGTATGACGCGGCAGAAAAATGAATTGAAAACATCATGCGTTTTATTTCCAGTGTGTTTTTTTTGCAGAACATATGTTGAATTAAGACGCTCTGTTCAATAGTACAGCCGCACATTCACTCTCATTTAGTCCTTAAAATCAGATTCTTCTATAAAACCTGAACATGTTTGCTGATATCATTAAAGATCATTTCACATTTAAGCAGAAAATAAATGACCTGCTGCGTGAACATTCCCACTGAAGCTGCTTTATGAAGCTTGATGTGAGTGAAATGTTGCATTGGTAGGAAAAGCGGCGAGCTATGGTTGTTGTGTACAGATGTCCTTCCTTTTTTATAATGACCTTTCAGTGTCCTGCACCTGGAACCAAATCATTAAAAAGCTGATTTGCATATTGCACTTGGCTGAATTGCGATAAATTAGTTTTCATTATCTTCACTGTAGTTCATCTCTCTTCGCTGTGCTGACTGACTAATAAAACCTTACTGAGGTGGTGAGATATCTGGGAAGTCCCGAGGGAGATGTATCTGTTCTCTCTCCCCTCCGTCAGAGGTCAGGGTGTGAAGCTGGACTTAAAGTAGAGTCAAACATCGATTACCAAACTGTATTTTTTTCAACCTCTGTGGAAGGCGACCAAGATAAAAACTATTTTAATGTGATTACACACTAATTAGAACATACCTGTGAATATTCAGTGTCTCCCAGTAGATCCTCCTAAATGCTGCACACTGGACCTTTAAACTTACAGGAATTAAACCCTCAATGATGCACTCCGGCTGCAGGGCAATCACATAAAGCCGTCACCCCCCTCCAGCTGTTTATAGGTAGCTTATCATGTGTTTCTCATTGGGCTTCGTGTAGCAACAGCTGACGGCGCTCTTGAAGCGATCAGCCTCCATGTGCGCGGCAGTCCTCTGCCGAAATATTTTTAGCCATGTGTGGTGTCTGTTTAGGAGCCAAATAAAACCTGTCGCCCTCCCCCGCGATGCTGGAAGAGGAAGGCGAGAGATTCCTGGTGAACAGATCTGGTGTCTCATATTCAATTTTTGGCTAGTTCACAGAGATAACACCTAAAAGCTAATCCTAAACACACAGTTTCATTTATATATTCAGGCATTTTGATACATTTCCAACCAAGATACATTATTTTAATCAGTTTTAATTAAAGTTTTGTTGTTCATGCTCCCACAGACAGTAAAATTAGCTGTTTTGAATGAATAATAAGGTGGGTATAATCTAAGGAGAAACATGACTAATACACACCATTTAAATACAGCTGACTCAGTAAAAAAGGAATCATTTGTTATTTGAATCCAGCAAAATTGAAGTAATACAAAACAAAATGTCAATCTAATTAAGTAGCAGGTTGTCACAATTAATCAAAACATTGGTGTAAAGTTTTGGTTCAACATCAACTGAAAGACAATCAAAGGTCCAAAAACCAAAAATATTAGTTCAATTTTATAGAAGATTAAGAAAAGCAGCAAATATTCATTGATTCAGTGATTTGATTTTGCATTTTACAGCCGATTGTTTCCTCTCATGAGAATTAGTTCATTAAAATCACAGAGTCGAGGTGATTGAGTGTTCGTGAGGCGCTGCTGACAAACAAGATCACCACAAAGTGTTTCACAGACATTGGAGGAAAAGATAAAAGCAAGGAGAGAAAAAAAAAAAAGCCAGAGGGTGAATTCACATGAATGAATGGAGAGCGGAAAGAGTGAAAGCTGAGAAACAGCTGAGAGACAAGCTGCAGGGAGGAGGAGGAGGAGGAGGAGTAAAGAGTGGAAGTAATGGCTGCATTGCATTGACACACAGTGTGGGTGGGACGTGCATCACTTTTTATAGATATAGATAATTTAGTCGTTGTCACTGGCGGAGTCTGCCTTTCCCGCCCACAATTATCTGTTCTGTGTCTTCTTTGTTCTTCTTTGTGATTTTTTTTTAACATTTAGTGAGAAATTAACTGATAATGTGAGCAACTGTTAGTCGTAGCCCTTGTAATGATCAGAAAAGAGCCAAACTGATCTTTTAGTGCATCACAAACACAAACTGTCATCGGTCCAGTTCACAGTCGATAGATATGA
The DNA here is from genome assembly GCF_905237075.1 of Dicentrarchus labrax. Classification (NCBI taxonomy): domain Eukaryota; kingdom Metazoa; phylum Chordata; class Actinopteri; family Moronidae; genus Dicentrarchus; species Dicentrarchus labrax. Next base: position 2,200,996 of record NW_026136716.1, read on the forward strand.
CAGCTTCAATAAAACTCCAGATCAAACGATGCCACAGTGAAGTCTCAGAGACTTCTTTCCACTGCGGTCGACGTGACGTAAAGACGGTGACGCTGGTTTGGCCGACCGTGTGCAGTTTCGGGTAAAGCCTCGCCGATCTCCAAAGATTGTGACTTACTGATGGAAAACAAGCTTCTCCTGCAGCGTTCCCATGCCGTCCCGGGCCAGAATGTAGGCCTCTTTTCTTCTCAACCGCCAGTGTTTACTGACAGTGCAGGCATAAAGTCACGCTCGGCTTATGATTTCCTAAGCCTGAATCTGTGTTGATGCCATCCAGAGGCTCTGTCACTCCGTCTGGGGACGAGCAGCTCGCCTCCGGTCCCACTTTGGACTGTTTAGGTTGAGAGAGTTCTGTGACGAGGCCGACCCACAGTTTACATTGGAGGAGTTTCATTCCTAAACACCATAAATCTATTTAGGAAAAGAAAATGGATGCCCGATGTCTGTTGCTCAATAATAATTAAAGAAAACATCTGAGTGAGGCTGTTTGGAGCGGAGGTAGCGCAGAGCTTCAGGGGATTGAAGTCTCGCTTTGATGTCGGCAGTTATTTTGGCACAAAAGGTGTCTTCGCTCTTCAAATGGTGGTTGAGAATTAAATTCTAGGTTTGGAGAGTTCAGATTTCTACACAGTTTCCACTTTACAGTCACAGAGGTTTCATATTATGACACAATGTCAAGATTGTGGTTTGTTTTCAGAGCCACAAAGAAATGGAAAATACCATTTTCTTCTAGTTGGTTTTGACAGTAAAGACTAAAATTGTATTTTTATACAAAACTTGAATATGAAAGCATAGACTGCTGACGTGCAGCCAAACACTGTTGATATCCACAAAATGATTGATTTCAAATTGTAATGCAGATACCAAATATCTACATCTGGAATAATTTCAGTTTAAATTTCACTGTGTGTGATTGTAGTATTTCAGTAGCCATGAAGCTGCTCATGGGCAAACAGAAAGATGTTGCAGATATCGGATTAATTTACACTTGTGAATGATAGAACAGGAAAAACATCGTGTTCAGAAATCTTAAGAGCAAATTTTTCATCATTTCTGATTACTTTTACTTTATTTTCCGAGTATTATTTCCTGTGTTTCCAATATGTAATTCCTCTACCTTCTGTTTATGTGACTGGGGAAGGGGACTGTCTGACCTCCAGTAGCTGTGGAGTTCCTTAACATCCGGTTAATTAACGTCGGAAACGTCATCTTATAGCACGCCGGCCGACAGCATCACATCCACATTCTGTATCTACCTGGGAGCTCACATATTTATCTGTGTTTATCTATATATAATAAGGTCCCTAAGTCACTGCCGTGCATGTAAACACGTTATCCGATTACCTGTGTAACCTGAATTCTTGGTGTCTTGTGTGCATGTAAATAAACTGGATGTGAAATTTGAGCTCCAGACTTCAGAAAACGAACCCTCAAGTGTGATAATTATAAAGGATTTTCCCCCTCTGACGGTATCTCTCTTGCTTCTCTTTCATGTGTGACGATGACCCGGCTCCTTCCTCTGCACTTCCTGCCACAGGTAAGGGGGTTGTTGTAGTGCAAATACCTGCTGCCTTGCTTATCACAAAGTAACAAAAGAGGGTTGGGTACTGAAACACTGGCCACTGGTTGTTTATTAACCTTTTTCCTTAAGGGACCCTCTTCAAGTGACATATTTTATATATATCTCATATTATATCTAAAACTGTACAATGAACCTAAACGGTGAACTCAGTGACTGCAGGAACTTTGTAAAAGGAGAGATTGGGATAAAGTTTGAGCATATTATTTCCTGTTTAGGGAACTTTTTTTATAATTCTTACAGACTTACAGACTTTTTTTGGGGCAAAATCTGTATTTTCTTGTCCCTGACACGATTGTTCTATTAGACAGTTCATTGAACATTTTCTTTTGCATTTGAAATCAGAGGGATGGATCAGTGTGGGCGTCCCCTGGCCCCCTGGGGAAATTACTCTAGTTGGGTTAGGTTTTATTTATTATGTGAATATGTTGTGTAAAGAAATTCGTATTAATATACTGAAATATACTTTAAACTGTTCATATATTGGTCAGATTTCAAGTTTAGATTAGCCTTAGCAATTTAAAAAAAGCCGTTCTTTAATGTCGTTGACCTTCATTTGGTACTTCTTTTATTTAACAGTATCGGTTGAGGCACCGTTGAAGCACCGGTACTATTATAAAATCATTTTAGCACCGAGATCTTAAAAGATACCCGACCAAAGCACTTGCTGCAGCACCGTGTTTCTGTGTGTTTGTATTCGTAGCAGTCACAGTAGTAAGTCACTAATACTATGACTCTGAGTAACATTGCTGCGGACGTGCTGGAACAAACCCACCCAGCCTGTTTGACTGCATTCACCTGTTACACCGAGACACTGAGAGAGTGCAGCTCCCTGCACGTACAGCACGCCTGCAGCAGCGAGAAGCTGACAGCGACACCTTGGGTGAGCAGAAAGAGTCGATGGTTGCAGTTCTGCAGCTCGTACAGGGTTGGCAGCGTCCGGTTCAACTAATTATTGTTGCTGGCAAATTGCAGATGAATATGTGAGTCCTGCAGGGCTCCTGTACGCTCAGGCATGGGTCGCTGACATGGTTTCGGTTGGTGAGGGCAGAAGCTGCAATTTATTAATGAAATATGTCACAAAACAGCTGTAAGAAAACATTTGGTGCAGACCTATAGTTAGTTTAGTTAGTGCAAATTAAAAAATAGTGCAAAAATGATCATTTCCACTAATCAGAATATGTTTTTTTCCCATGTGCAGCCCTAATTCCTCTAAATGTTTCGACACACAGTGAAGTCCATTCACAGTTAGCAGCTGTTAAAGTCACAGTGACTCACTTCATGCAACGCTCCTTGTTTCTTAGAAAATATTCTAAAGTTTCTTGTTTCAAGTTTTCCAGACTGTTTTTCTCCAGCTGTGATCGGAGGTGGATGATATCTAATATTTAATAAAAGACCAATATTGGCTGTGTAGATCAGGTTTCTATGTTATTCGCAGCTGTGCAGGTCTGCAGTCTGGATTTGATTGTGTGGGAGGCTGCAGGGAGCAACAGCAGAAACACAACACTGATCTCTCATCAGTCTGCTTTCTGATAACTGGTCCACTCGAACACTCAGCCGAAGTTCTTCACTCCACACTTCAGTGTCTGTAAACGTCTCTGGAGTCCGTCTGTTAAAGCCCTCTCATGTTGTCGACTCTGTTTGTGCTTCGGGCAAATTGCTTTTAAAGTGCAATAAATCCACTGAAGTCATCCCTGCCTCAGTTTACGCAATCGCACTGGTTGAGTTTTCAAGATAAAGCTGCTCATTAATTAATGATACAGTCATTTATTGTGCTTTCTGTGGACAAATTCCTCTTAAATCTATTATCAGTTTTCTGCCTAAAGCAAAGCAAGAATAGAGGAAGTGATGGCATCTTAAAAGGTTTTGGTTCTCTCTGTGTTTCTGGCTTGATTCATGCTGAATTGTGACAAATATGGCCTTAAAGATCTCCTCATCTTCATCAGTATGTTAAAGAGTGATCATTATCACACTGAGTGATATGTAAAGATCTGATTGGTGTATTATTTATAGACAATAAGGTTGCGTTTTCCCGCTCCGGAGGTGAGGTGAAAACTGCTCGCCCTTTAAAACTGTTCATGCTCAGCCACACTTTTGTATATTTAACCTACATCTCTGAAACCAGCCACCCAGCATCAGTGGAAATAATGAACCATCACTGAGCATTTACATAGAGTGAGTGTGTGTGTGTGGTGTGTGTGTGTGTGTGCTTCACCACTGTGGCAGCCAAGTGCTACCACTTCCGCCTCGTGGCGGCCGCAGCACGTGGCATTACCGATGAACAGAAACTGGCTCGTTTGAGGGTTTTAAAGGCGCAGGCTGCAGCGCCTGTCTTTGTTTACATTCATTACATATTTCTGACTTTTTGAGTGTGAGGTTGGCTTCAAAATGCTGAGAAACAGCAACAAGACAACGAGCTCTCATTTAGTTTCTGTCATTTAACTCTTCTCAAAGCAGAGTTTAAAAAGTTCTGTGTTCTCAGGAAGATCTTCCATCAAATCTGATCAAAAGTTGCATCCTGCTGCTTTAAAGGATCTATTTGGTATATTTTCATCCGTGTATAATCACCTGAAAAATAGGATTTGTTGTGTTACCTTTAGAATGAGCTGTTTGTATTTACAGACGCTGCTTGCCTTGTTTCTACAGTAGCCCAGAAGGGACAAACCAAACACTGGCAGGGTGCAGCGAGGGCGATCTTCAACTACACCGCTAGACGCCACTAAATCCTAAAAACTGGGGCTTCAAAATTCAGTCAAAATGACAAAAAAAAAGGCAATTTGCAAAGTTAAAATTCGTTAATTTAATTCACATAAAATCGTTACAGATCTGGTGACAGAAGCTGTTTTAAGCAACATTTGAAACTCTGAAACTTATCTGATTTTAAGTTTTGACTAAATCAACTTTTCCATGTTTTTATTTTAACTTTGTCTCAAACGAACGTCGCAGTTTGAATTTCACAGTGTGATATCAGTGTCAGAGAGCTCTCTCAGTCCACCTTAAAGACTCCTGAATGTCAGCGGCAGGTGAAAGCTGAGGGGAGGGCTCGTTCGCGGCGTTGATGATGTCATTTTACGGAAGCTCCTCGGGGTTTCACCGCCCACCGCCGAGCTACAAGACAGGAAGCTGCTGAGGTCGGCTGGGTTTTCCTCTGATTCACTTCTTTTTTTTTTTTTTTCAAATGACGCAACAGCTCAGAACGGTTTTTACATGTGCCGGGAAAATCTGCCTAAAATGGCACCTGAGTGACAACCAGCCTGTCAGCGGCCACTAATGTGCGTTTATCACCACGTATGAGGACTTTCTGGACGACGGCGAGAGAGACGAGTTCTCTACAAACAGCAGAAATTACTGGAAGCAGCAAATCTTCACATTTGAGAAGCTTTACTCATCAAATGTTTAGTGTTTTATCAAATTCAACGATTAAACTACACACAGATTATCACAGTAAAAAGGTTCTGTCTGTCTCACATTAGGGAGAGGAAGGGCTGATGGGAAATGTGGTCTCAGTGGTCTGAAACAATGAGCTCTTATTCATTTATGCTTACAGTGAAATATGGTTGAAATCAGAACTATGGTAATATCAGGGTTTCTCTCTAAGATGCTCCAGTGAAAGTATACAAAGTGAACATGATATGAAGTACAACAGTTATATATGTATCTCCTTCCCCTTTAAGAAAGGTGGGCTCACTCATTAGCTAGTTAGCTGCTTACAATCGTGGCGTTTCTCTTGATTTTTTTTTATTTTAATTGTCTTTATAGCTCTAACTAATGCTAGCTGCCGTTAGCATTTCACAGTCTGCTGCGCTGTCCAAGACGGTGACGGTTATACTGCGACCTGCGATTATCAGCGATATTAGCACAGTTTCTACCTCAGGAATGAAAATCTGTTCTATAATTTCATGAACTAAATATATTTTGTGGATTTTAGGGCTGCGTGATAAAGTAAAATCATCATATTGTGGTGACGTCTGCACAGCCTAAGTTAAAATGTTATATAAGAAGATTAAACATAATCATTTTTTAAAAAAGTATTGACATTGAGTCGTACATAAATATGAATGTTTATGAACAGGATAATGTAAAAAAACAGGCAGTAAGTGTGTTTTTTAAGTGTGAGATGGGCGAGAGTCATAAGAAATGAGTGAAGGAGGAAGATAAAACGAGTAGAAATAGATAAAGAGAGAGAGAAAATGTTTGGCAGAGGAAACTTATCACTCCGACATGATCAGACAACCGTCACTCCTCTGATCAAACTGATAGTGTTTCCACCATGTAAAGCACACACAGCGCGCACACACACACACACACACACACACACACACTTGTACCTCTGCCAAGAACAGAGCACATCAGTCATGTTTTTTGGGTGTGTGTACTTACACTTGTATGTGTGTGTCTTTGCACATTATATCTGTATGTGACTATATATGTGTGGTTACATGTTTGCATGATCCGTGTGTGTGTTTGTGCTCGTGTCCTTGTGTGCATGTGTGTGTGTGTGTGCATATGAGCTGCACGTCTGTGTGTGTGTGCGTGTGTGCTTGTGTGTGTGTGTGTGCGTGTGTGCTTGTGTGTGTGTGTGTGTGTGTGTGTGTGTGTGTGTGTGTGTGTGTGTGCATATGAGCTGCACGCGTGTGTAAAAGTGTGAACATGTTTAAGTATAAATGTCTTAACATAAACTGTATTTGGCTTCCTCTGTTCTGTTCCATTACACACACGCCCACACACACCACACACACACACACACACACACACACACACACACACACACACACACACACACACACACAGTTTATAAAAGATCACATCTGGTCAGATCGGCCGGTTCTGTTCCAACCTTTCATTCGGGTTCCTGAGTTCTGACATGAGTGAGACCTCGTCCCTCTCTGCAGCAGAAATTGTCCCTCAGGCCCGAACAAAACATCTTTGAACATCCAGCCCCCCCCCACTCCTCCCTCCCACTCCTCCCTCCTCTCACCTCCCTCTCCTCCCTCCTCTCCTCCCTCCTCTCCCTCCTCTCCTCCCTGCTCTCCCCCACTCCTCCCTCCTCTCCTCCCTGCTCTCAGCCCTCCTCCCTCCTCCCCCCCTCCTCCCTCCTCTCCCTCCTCTCCTCCCTGCTCTCCCCCCACTCCTCCCTCCTCTCCTCCCTGCTCTCCCCCTCCTCCCTCCTCTCCCCCCTCCTCCCTCCTCTCCCTCCTCTCCTCCCTCCTCCTCCCCCTCCTCCCTCCTCTCCCCCTCGCTCTCTTGTCTAAATAAACTCTTTACACGCAACTCCACTGGCTGCCTGCCGAGCCTGTCTGCTGCTGAGAGTGCCTGTCAGTCAGCACTCAGGGTTACAACCAGACCGCCAGGCTGGGCCCAAAGCCTGCTGGGAAATCACTGACTGACTGTAACTAGTTTACTGACTGTAACTAGTTTACTGACTGACTGTAACTGGTTTACTGACTGTAACTGGTTTACTGACTGACTAACTGGTTTACTGACTGTAACTAGTTTACTGACTGACTGTAACTGGTTTACTGACTGACTGTAACTGGTTTACTGACTGTAACTGGTTTACTGACTGACTGTAACTGGTTTACTGACTGTAACTGGTTTACTGACTGTAACTAGTTTACTGACTGACTGTAACTGGTTTACTGACTGTAACTAGTTTACTGACTGACTGTAACTGGTTTACTGACTGACTGTAACTGGTTTACTGACTGACTGTAACTAGTTTACTGACTGACTGTAACTGGTTTACTGACTGTAACTGGTTTACTGACTGACTGTAACTGGTTTACTGACTGTAACTGGTTTACTGACTGTAACTAGTTTACTGACTGACTGTAACTGGTTTACTGACTGTAACTAGTTTACTGACTGACTGTAACTGGTTTACTGACTGTAACTGGTTTACTGACTGTAACTGGTTTACTGACTCAATTCAATTCAATTCAATTCAATTTTATTTGTATAGCACCAATTCATAACAGAAGTTATCTCAGGACACTTTTCAAATAGAGCAGGTCTAGACCGAACTCTTTATAACATTAATTACAGAGACCCAACAGTACCACCATGAGCAAGACCTTGGAGACAAGGGCAAGGAAACACTGCCTGTTAAAAGGCAGAAACCTAGGACAGATCCTCCGGCTCTAGGTGGGTGGTCGTCTGTCTCGACCAGTTGGGGTGAGAGAGAGAGAGAGAGTAACTGGTTTACTGACTGTAACTAGTTTACTGACTGTAACTGGTTTACTGACTGTAACTAGTTTACTGACTGTAACTGGTTTACTGACTGTAACTGGTTTACTGACTGACTGTAACTGGTTTACTGACTGACTGTAACTAGTTTACTGACTGTAACTAGTTTAACTAGTTTATTTACTGACTGACTGTAACTGGTTTACTGACTGTAACTGGTTTACTGACTGTAACTAGTTTACTGACTGACTAAGGCTCCACTGGAACCAGTAAGGCTCTACTGGATTGTCTCTGGCAGTCTGTGGTAGTTTTGTCCTGGTGGAGGTTTTAATGTGGTTATGATGCCGATCTGCTGATCAATACGATCAATTGATCGCGTGATTATTACGCTTTTTTACATTTTTGGTGTGTGTGTGTGTGTGTGTGTGTGTGTGTGTGTGTGTTAGTGTGTGTGTGTGTGTGTGTGTGTGTGTGTTTGTGTGTGTGTGTGTGTATGTTAGTGTTAGTGTGTGTGTGTGTGTGTGTTAGTGTTAGTGTTAGTGTGTGTGTGTGTGTGTGTGTGTGTGTGTGTGTGTGTGTGTGTGTGTGTGTGTGTGTGTGTGTGTGTGTGTGTGTGTGTGTGTGTGTGTGTGGTTTCCTGTCCTCAATGGGTCCACGGCACGACAGCGATAAGAGCACCGGAGCAACATTATGCTTCAAACTCCATTACAGATTACTGGCTGTTGCTCCATTGCCCCCTCCTCTCTCCTCACCCCCTCCTCTTCCTCTCTCCTCACCCCTCCTCTCTCCTCTTTCTTTCCTCCCCCTTTTATAAAACCTCCTTCACCTGCTTCCTCCTTCCACCTCACTTTACCTCCCATTGCTGTCCTCCTCTGGTTCTCCTTTCACCTCCCACCCTCCTCCCCCCCCCCCCTCCCCACCCTCCTCCTGCTTCTTTTCTCCCCCTTTTACAAAATCTCCTGAACCTCCTCCTCCCACTTCATCTGGTCTTTTCTCACCCTGTCCCACTTCCTCCCCCTCCTCTTCCCCTCACCCGTTTACTTCCTCTAAACTCCTATGTTGTGTTTCCATCTCTGCCCTCTTCCTCTCACCTCCTTCTCTTTGCCCTGCACCTTACGCCTCCTCCTCCTCCTCCTCCTCCTCCTCCTCCTCCTCCTCCTCCTGTCTCCCCACACTCCCCCCCCCCATCCTCCCACTCCTATTTCATACCTCCCCCTTTACCAAAATCTCCCCCTTTACCTCTTTGACCCATATGTGTTCATCAGCTTTCACCTCCTACCTCCCTTTCCATTTTCTCCCCCTGCTCTTTTGGTCCCAGTTGGCTCCCCCCTCCCTCTCCCTCCATCGCCCCCCCTCCCCCCTCTCCTCCCCCCTCATCAGTATCTACTGTATAATAACATTTAGCAGTTCCAAATTGGAGAACATGTAATCATGCAAACCATTCAAAAGCCAGTAAAGGCATATCAGACTCTTTGGCAGCCGTCACCATTGTGTGTGTGTGTGTGTGTGTGTGTGTGTGTGTGTGTGTGTGTGTGTGTGTGTGTGTGTGTGTGATACTAAATGTTTTCCCTCTCTCTCCTCGTCTTTTCCTCCGCCGGCCTCCTTCCTCTCCTTTTTCAGCTCAGGATGTTGGGGATTGAAAGTTCGCACGCGAGGCTAAGTGTGTGTGTGTGTCTGTGTGTGTGTGTGTGTCTGTGTGTGTGTGTGTGTGTGTGTGTGTGTGTGTGTGTGTGTGTGTTCATTTGAAAATAAATTAGCCGTATTTCCATCAGTTGTGTTGAAGCAAACATCAGACATCTTTCTCTCTCTCTTTCTTTTTTCTTTCTCTCTCTCTTTCTTTTTTCTTTCTTTCTTTCTCTCTTTCTCTTTCTCTCTCTCTCTCTTTCTTTCCTGTGCTCTTTTGCCACTCTGGGTGTGGATTAACATCATTACCTTCTGCTTTTTGGGCTTTCTGATGTGAAATTGACCCATTTATTTTATCCTCATGTAAACTTTACTGTCCTCCTCGCTGTCGTCTGAAAACAAATTGCAACATTATGTAGCTTTCCCCACTTTAACGATGAGAAAGAGATATATAAATAACGCTTTCTCAGTTTCTCTGTGGCTGAGGAAGCCCTGTCGCCACCCTGCTGTGAGTTAATGAACTTCAATCGATCAAACCCCCATTAAGCTCAGATGCAGCACACATCCAGCTGCTGCCAGATGTTTTTAAAACATAAATCGATATTGATATTGATATTTGTGAGTGTTTCATCCAGTTCCCTCTGTAGGCTCTACAGTCCTGCACAGCTCTCCATCCAGGATCCCACCAAACTCTCTGCTTTTTTCACCTTGTTTTTAAGCACAAATCTCTTGTTGTTGTTGTTGTTGTTGTTGTTGTTGTTGTTGTTATTTACTGAGTTGTCAGGTTTGTGCTCCTTCACAAGTTTTCAGAGACACTGAGTGCTGAACTTCAGCTGTTTTCTCCACAGGATGGATGCGTAGTATTAACTCCTGAGTCTGCCCTTCGTCTAATGAGTGATTGGTATGATCCCAGTGTGTGTGTGTGTGTGTGTGTGTGTGTGTGTGTGTGTGTGTGTGTGTGTGTGTGTGTGTGTGTGTGTGTGTCAGGGTGTGGTGGGTCGTGTGCAGTATCAGCGGAGGCACCCGAGGGTGACCTGCCGTTCAGACAGAGGAATGTAAACGTTGAGACGTCTCCACCAGACCCAGTCTATATCGCAGCAAGCCGGGGGTCAGAGGTCACCACTGTCATAGGAAGAGCAGGTTCAGGGTTGGGGCAGCGTGTGTGTGTGTGTGTGTGTGTGTGTGTTTGAGCTTTCACAGGTTGTTGTGTGTTGTTTCAGAGTCTTAATACAAATACAGTCTGTGTGTAAACTCATGTTTGGCTGCCTTTAAGTGCAGTATGTGTGTGTGTGTGTGTGTGTGTGTGTGTGTGTGTGTGTTACCAGGAAACGAATGACAGCAGCAGCCATCCGTCAGCCTCAGGCCTGCAGTTCTGTAGTGACTGTACTGGGAGTTACTACACAGCCTGGAGACAGAACGTATTTAAATATAAATCTATACGTAGCAGTTTGACATATTGTCTCATTTAAAGGATAAATGAACAGGTTCTGTTTTACACTAACAGTCTGTAATTGTCTTCTCAGGCAGAGATGGGATGTTGGGTTGTTGTTTACCATTTTGCCATTTGGGCGCGGCCATCGGTGAAATAGTTGTGGTTACCAAAGTGTGACTTTTATCCGCTGAGCAGGAAGTTGCAGTAACGACAACGGTGGGGGAGAGCGGGAGGAAAAGAAAGTGAGTGACAGGTGTCAAAAGTGGGGAAAAGTTGAGCTTAAATGACAATTTAAAGGTTCAGTTTTATTGTCTTTTGTGAGAGAAATTTGTCATACAGGAATCAAATAATCATAATAGAAATAATACTAATAATAAGCTTTATTTCTGTACTTACATGGCTGTAACCAGGATAAAAACATTTAAAATAAAGTCAGAGAAATATAATCAGTGAGGTAGAAATAAAAGACAAAAACAAGTACCAACAATAAAACTAAGAATACTTATAAACAATTAAAAGATTGCTGATATATGATAAAACCAGCACTACAAATATAAAAGATACAACATGATGGAAATTTAAACTTTGTATATTTTAACAAGTGATTTAAAAGATGTCATAAATGGCGGAATGTATTCATTTTAATCTTAAAAATACATCAAATAAAGAGCGGACAACAGTGATCAGACAGATGAGGCAGGCAGTTTGTGGTCTGATGGTACGACAACAGGAAACTACACACATTACACAATAGATGGTGCACAGTGTTAGAAACACACAGAGAGGATCAACGGAGAAGCACTCAGAGGGAGCAGCGAACATGAAACCCGTCTCCATTTCCAAACCAGACAAGGCCTTTTTATGTACTTTCGCAAAAAGTCCTCACCGTTCGTGTCCAGACCTGCACCGAGAGGATCAGAGGGAGAGAGAGGGAGAGAGAGGGAGAGAGAGGGAGAAAGAGGGCTCAACTAAGAAAGAGAGAAAAAGAGAGAGAGAGCCGGTGAGGCTGATCTCCTGTCACCCTCCCTCCTCCATCCTGCAGTCCAAAGGGATGAAGAACAATAACTCCATTCAGCTCTTGGGTTTCAAAGTCGACAGAAACCGCAAAGTGCTTCAGAGCGGGTGTTGGGAGATGGAGGGAGGAGAAGGGGGGAGGAGAAGGGGGGAGACTCGTGTTCGTAAATATGATAGAAAAGAGAAATGGTGGTGGGAGGCAGTCGGGGCTGAAATGTTTTCATGTACTGTGGGTTTTAATGACGGGGTCAGCGAGTGCACAGGGTGGGTTTCTGTGGCCCACACCCAGAAAAAGGTTCAACATGACGGATCCAAAGGAAGCTTTCACAGCCCAAACTAACAATTATTGTAAGATAAAGAGATTCCCAACCTTTTTCCTTAAGGGACCTCTTTTCTATCATATTAGTATTGAGTAAACATATGCATATTTATATATATAGTGCAGAAAGTTTGTGTAAAACGAGTGAGTGGGATAAATTTAGAGCAGATTATTTCCTGTTTAGGGAACTTTTTATACAATTGTCTGTCTGTATTATATATTTTTATAATTTCTAACAATTATACTTCTTTTTGGACACAATCAGTGTTTTCTTCTCCCTGAAACTTCTTCATTGTTCTATTAGATAATTAACTCTCTTAACAGAAGTGAACCAGATGCTGAGATTTAGGCCTACTGTGTATATTATTTTACTTTTCTTACACGCCTTAAAATTTGGAAGGCCTTGCAACCCCCCATGAAGGTTTGGCGACCCCTGGTGGGGTTCTGACCCCCAGTTTGGGAACCACTGATATCAAATATATGACATTGAGAGCTTGATTTGAGTTCTTCAGGGCACTGTATTGGTTCAAGAGTTTTCCAATTTGTGGATTGATGGATAAACTATTTTGATATTTAACATAGTAAATTCAATATATTTCGGTTTTGGGCTGCTGGTCGGATAAAACGAGACATTTGAAGACACAATTAACATTTTTCTTGTGTGTATAGAAGCACCTGACTGAACTAACCTCAGATTTTCCTCATAAAGTCAACCTATCCGCGCACCATATGTATCCAACATACAACCATGTGACCACAGGAAAGCGGGTCTTCGTAGCACTGGGCTTTGTGAAGTGAAGGGCCTCTGTTTACTGTACAGCGAGAGGAGAAGATGAGGTTGAGGGGGCGGAGATGGTTTTGGGGGGTTTCTCCTGTTTTACAAGGGTTCTGGCAGTTTGGTAGAAGTCAGCTGTTCCTTGTTAAAACCTCAGCGTTGAGGGGAAAGGGGTGAATGAAGTGGGTTTTTACCACGTTAGAAATAGAGCTGGGAGTTCCCCAGGGCACCTACGGCGATCCTCTCGGGTTTTATTGTTTTTGATCGTTCTTTTTTTTTTGTTCCTTTATGTCTTTGTATCTCATTTCATCCGTCTCTAACTATCAACACTCGTTTGTTCTCATTTGTTCAGCACTTTCACACTTTCTCTATTAATACCTTGCGTGCTTCTTTTCGTTCCTTCTTTCCCGTCTTATCTTCTGTCTCACCCCTGTTCTTCCTGATACTAAAATAGCTCATTGTTGCTGCGCTGTGACGCTAACCACTAAACCAGATCGCCTCTGGCTGTGAGTGTGTGTATATGAGTGTGTTAGAGGTCCTAACTCTGAGCATGCCCGGACAGACCCCCTCTACACACACACTTACACCAAAACCACATTAAGGCAACAGTGAAACCAAAGACAAAGATGTGCACTCTTAAAAATTCTTGTGTCTAGTTTTGAGTAACGTACATCTTTACTCAATATTCGTTAACAACCCACACCCACCACATAATGTTTGTGTTATGTTCATGGACAACTGCTCCATATTTGCACTGTTAATCATTATTCAGTCCTTTAAAATGTGCAAGAGTGTTTCATTTAGTCAACAAGGAAACACAAGTTCCATCTTGTCTCATTTCGGTTTGGATTTCTGAGTATTTTATTGCCGTAAATGTCATTTTTCAGGTCTAAATTTAGAGCTTTGTGTGTCATCTGTTGTGAAATGATATTGGTGTGAGATTTAAGCGTCGCCTGTCATTCCTACGTAGTGAGGGAATGTTTGTGTGCGGTCAGGTTACAGACAGGGTGTCAAACCGGGTATCTGGAGTTGGAGAGTCTGCAGGTTTTCACTACGTCAGCTTACAAAACAACCCATAATTCCACGTTACAGTCGATGATACAGCCGTAAACTCAAAATCCGATGTTGCTAACCAATATAAGACGCTAAGTGACGCTCGACACACTCACACATACAGCTCAGTCTCCTCTTACAACAAACCCAGATTCCCTTTGTCCATCTGGGCTGTAGAGACCTGCAACTGGGGTGGTCTGGTCCCCTCTCTGTCAGGTTTTACTGGTTACGGCGGCTTGAATCCCTCGCGGTTTTATCACGTCAGCATTAATTAATCATCTGTTTCCCTGCTAACCTAATTCATCAGCGTGTATTGTGTTGTATTTGCTTTCTCACGTACCAGCAGCTGCTTCACAGTTGCAGTTGTTTTAGCTGGTAAATTCTGCGCCACTTAAGCTGCCAAATGCCCAAAAGTAAGCGTCTGTGGTTGTACTGGGAAGCTCCCAGTGGTTAAAAGCAAGAGACTGTGGCTGTCGTAGTGAGCTTCCAGGTGGGAATCTCTATAATGGCGTTGATGTGAAGCAGGGTGTTGCTGGGAAAGAGAGTGTGTGCTCAGCTAATCTCTCCTGGATAAACAAACACCAAAAAAGAAGCTTGCACCTTAAACGCTGCTGTAGGCCGCAAAACAAACCCAGGATTCAGCATCTAAATTCATGAAATGTGAGCGTGCATGAAATCGATTGCCGCTGTTGTGTTTTGTCATAAATCATGTTAAAAACGCCGTGCAGAGCGTGCTGTGGGAGCAGGGAAGCATTTGGCATGGTGCAGGGGGAAAACTTCCAGAGAGGGAGCAAAGGAGCATGGGATTAAAAATAAGAAGTCTGTTTTAACACGAAGCTGTTGCACGTTTCACAACACATGATGGGGAATTACCAGCAGGTTCAGCGTGAGGCAGGTGAGGTTTGGTTGTCTCTTGTGGACAGATTCTGTTAACCTTTTGCACATCATCACTTTCCACTTTATATTCTATATATTCAGAAATCTGCATTGAAACAAGATAAGACTTTCCTTTTTATCATCTTTCTCTCACACGCCAACCAAACATTTACGTTCATATCCGTGATTTGTTCTTATTTTGTTGGTATATAAGTTATATATAGTTTTATATATTTGCTCATTTAGGTAACAACAACACAAAGGACATTTTTAATTTGAGGAACATAAAAAAGCCTTGGATATCTTATAATGAGATCAGTTTGTTATAGTGTTTGGATGATTATATTTCACCCAGGAGCAGATTTGGGTGGTTAAGTGCATTTAGAGTTGACTTCTCATAAATTTTCTGTTGCTGAATGCTGAATTGATCCTATACTTTATAAGCTATATCCTCTTTTGTGTTTTTCGCTGGCTGGCATTGCATCAGCAGAAGAAGTGTCTGAGCCTGAGCTTGCAGGGTGGCAACCCTCCAGTATGTGTGAAACAAGTGAACTGTTGGAAATTCGAGTGTTTGGCAGCACCATTAATCATACTAATTAAAAGAGGCAGTGGAAGAGTCGCTGGTGTAAATCAGCAATATGAATAAAATAAAAACGCATTTGTTCTTTTTGCTTTCTTCTGCTAAACAAGCAGATTTATGGTTCCTACCAAACCAAAGCTCTAGTCTCTATCCAAACTCTCTCCTTGGCTCTTCGGTGTGTTTTTGGTATTCACAGCAGCTGTTCTCTTCATATTTCTACGGCTCTGATCAAACTACCCCTTTGTGGTGTCTGTTTGGGTATTAAACCGTTTAATGTCGCCTAAATACCTCCAGTATTTGAATCTCCTGCCACAGATCGAGAATGTGATACCTCCTGGTCTTCCTCAGGAAAGCGACGCAGACACACTGTGAGGAGCTTTAGCCGCTGGGACGTTTCCTTCCTTTGTGCGTTACTGTGTTTAACCAGCCCATCTGGTTTGGTTGTCCCCTGGCATGTTCTCCTCTTTGTACCAGCCTGTTAATGCAAATCTCAAATTATCTGACTCTCGTGGTACTTTTATGTCTCTAACCAAACTGTCCTCGCTCGCTCGGCTCGTCCATGTCTACGTATAAAGTTTGTTGACCCAACTTAAAGCAATAGTTACACACTCTGGGAAATATGAGTTAGATTAACACCACGTTAACGTCTGTACATTAAAGTTAATATGAAGCTACGGCCACCAGCAGGTTAGCTTAGCTTAGCATAAAGTCTGGAAACAGTGGGAAACAGCTAGCTGAGCTTTGTTCAAAGGTAACAAATAGCTAAGCTATGGGAATGGTATCGATCTCCCCATCTAACTAGTGTATTCCCCAAAATGTTGACATTTGAACCTCTTTAGTAGATTTATCTCCTTGGATTTAACTTTAAAACGAATAATAACCTGCAATTCTGCCCTTTTTGTGTCTGTAATGAAGCGCTGAATAGATGTTTGATCACTTAGTGAGATAGAAAGTGAAATATGAATTAGTTCCTGCTTCTTAAATGTGAGAAATTTCTGCTTTTTGCTGTCATATATGAAAGTAAACTCAGAATTTACAGCTTTCAGACTGATGTATAAAACTCAAACAGTATGTAAACCCCTCAGGATGTTCATGCCAACACCTCTGGCAATGAAACTGGGGGGATTTTTAAAGGCAGGCAGTTAAGCAAGAGTAAGCTGAGTTCATATCAGATTGAGGATATGCCTGCTTTGTGTGGAGGACGGCGTTAAAGCGCTCATAAGAGACAGGGATTGTTTGGGTTCAATAAGATCAATGTAGGAAATGGGTCTTCATATCTGTGCAAACTGGAACATTTGAGTCTTTGAGAGCTTAGATTAGAAAGGACAGTTTAAAGCTCGTTGAGTCGTTATGGTTTTTAAATCACAGGTTTCACTCTCAGAAATCAGGCTCTGAATCCAAAAACCTGTAGCCTCACCTCCGTCCTCGCTGGCTGGATGAACACCAAACCTAAAATAACTAATAACTCAGACACGCTTCCTCAAATGTTTTCCACTTTATAACGTCAGCAGTCATTTTGTCAAAGAAAAACACAACATTTACTGTAAATATTCTGTTTTACATCTTACCGGGAACTGTTCTTGGTAGCGTGGAATCACTTTCACAAGAAATATGACACATACTACGTACTGTTTATACACACTTTCAACTGGTTTTCTCAGCGTGTCTCTGCATGATATATACAAATAATAAATTACTGATCCAAACAAGGTTAGAAAAGACAAAACAAACATTAAATATAAGTAACCATATAAAACACAGCAACACCAAGCAAAGATTTATATAGATATAGATAAATACGTTCTATGAAACAAACCTTATTAAATGTTGAAATGAAAACATGAAGGGCACAATGTGTAAAAGCAGTGCTGTCAGTCATCTGTAGACATTTATAAAGATCCTATTTCAGAGCAGAACTTGAGCTTGTCACATATAATCACTGTAAGGAAAATGCCCTGTAGAACTTTTTTCGGGGAGTTCTAACTTATAATGAGAGGGTTATTATCCAGTATCTCTAAATTATACTTTTTTAGGCTTTTTATGATGGTTTTGTTGGAGGAGCTGCATGTTTCCATCGGTGGCGATCTCATTTAGGAACAGAACTGCACACACGAGCGCTATTAGAAGAAAAAAAAACCCAGCCCGATCCGGATCGATTCGAGTCTCCCCGTCAGCATCTGAAGCCTTCGTCGACCACTTCACATGGTTCTTGTCTTCCAAAATGGCCACCTCCTCGCTGCGTTCCCTCCACGGGGGGAAAACGCTGAGGCCAACGGGTAATTTTGTGGCTCTGCCTGTTATCCTCGTTTGGCCCGGGCTGAGCCAGCCTGTGTGTGTGTGTGTGTGTGTGTGTGTGTGTGTGTGTCTTTGTATCGGTGCAGTTTGAAACATTACATTTCAAACTCAGGGCTCGAATCGTACGACTGCTGTTGCTTATAAACTGTGAATATCAGTCACAGAAACCTTTAACGCTCTACAAAGAGGCTCCATCACTCAAACTGTCCTCCTCTTCCTCCTCTTCCTCCTCCATCAGTTCGTCCATCATCGTTTTTCTGCCGACTTCCACTCAGAATCCACCTGCTTCCTCTCTGAGGGGATATTTTAAGGTGCTCGGGGCAGATATTTTTCTCTCCGATAAGGACGGCTTGATAAGTGCCAGAGGAGGAAGAGGAAGAGGAGGAAGAGTTGAGTGACGGTGTTGTAAGACGACAGGAAATATCAGGGCAGCTCCACCCTGATAGAAGGAGATGTTCCTCTTTCTCACTTCTTGTTTCAGCAGTTAGTAAACACAATCAGCTGTTTGTCACCGAGCTGTGACCCCGATACGGCGGCAGAAAACCTTCTTTTATTTTCTTTCTTGAAATGTTGAGATTTGTACACTTTGTACAAAAAAGGTGTTTCCTCAGTTTCAGTTCCTCTCTGTGGTTTTTCTCAGAAATCTGAGGTGAAATGAAACAAACAACATTAAAAAAACAACAGAAACAAATCAGATAATTGTCAGAATCTTGAATGCGGTTCCAGAAACTTTATCCCAGTTCCTCCATTTGTTTGTGCTGTGTATTAAAAGAAAGCCTCTTCCTCACCTGCAGCCACCATGAAGAAGGGCCAGAACGGCTCCAGCTGGACCAGCGAGCGGAGCCGGATGTTCGGGGGGAGCGTCCAGAACGCGCTGCCTTCATCCTCTACAACCTCCACTCCCTCCTCCTCCTCCTCCCTGGCCTCCGCCTCCCAGGTGACATCCATCGACGGAGTCAGCTTCTCCGAGGGAGACCTGCTGCTTCAGGTAACTGCGCACAAACGATGGACAGCAGACCGTCTCAGAGAATGAAGTTAGTGAAATGATGAAATAAATATTGTCTTCGGCCTTCAGGCGCTGAACGGCTTCGTGTTGGTGGTGACGGCCGAAGGCTACGTCTTCTACACATCCCCCACCATCCAGGACTTCCTCGGCTTCCACCAGGTAAACTGATGATCAGGAACAGTAGTCTGACATATATATGTATGAGAACAGAAGCTGTTACACTCCGAGCTGTGATCACAAACAATGATCGCAGCTGCTGTTGGACATATTTTTGTGTGAAGCTGTTTTTTTCTGTGGTTTCTTTTCAAAAACACGCTGAAAGTTGAGCAACTGTGCAATGTTGCCAAACATCTCCCGACGCTTGTATCATCATATTTCTGCCCTGCTGGGAAATCATCAATGCTTCATCGCAGTTTGTTTAGGCAATTGAGAAACTCGCGGCCAAGTTTTGTTCTTAATAGATGTTGCTTGTATATTATATGTTGTTTGTATATCTGGAGTTTGTAACAAAAATAATTTCCCCCTGGGATTATTAAAGTATTTCTGATTCTGATTCTAAGAAAGAAAATGCAGCAGCATAAAATGTGAAGCTGTAATTATCTGTCCCACAAATGTGCACGGAAATAACTCTTCACTGCTCGACAGCCTGTTTCCTTCTCACTCTGATCTTCCTCTTCATGAAACATCCTTCAATGGAGCATCCTGCTGCCCACTCTGTACCTGCTTCCTACCGTCCACAGAGCCGTTGATCTCAGTTCATGCCTGTGCAGAGACCCGACTCCATCACAGTGAACACGTTGTTCTCTTCTGTCACATGCAGCGACTCTGGTCTGAACTCTCCCTGTGGTGCATCCTCTGTGCATCAGTGGTCTGATAGCTGCCCCAAAGAGCTTCACATTTATGACAATAAACACACAGAGATGTCATGAAAAGACAGTTTTTAATCTGCAGTGCATCAGTGTCACAACAGTATAATAACATTTGAATGTGTCTACAGTTACCCAAGCAATGCACAAACAAAATAAGAAACCAAAATTATTCCCAACAAGACAAACTGATGTCAGCTACTGAAACTGACAGCCGAGTGGGTTAATAATAACAACTTATATAACTTACATAATAAAGGTACAACGTGCTTTACAGTAAAAACAAATAACAAAAGTAGATCAGATTCAGATCACAACATACAAACAAAATAAAGGAAGTATTGTATCAAACAGCAGCAGTTAACAAACACCCATAAAAGAAGAGATTTAAAGGAAGATCCACTTTAAAACAGGGATGATGACTTGACTCAAAATAACTGAAAATGAAGGTAAAGTAGGAAATAAAAATAAAATCGTGAACAGAATTTATAGTTAAAGGAGCCAAAACCTGCAGAAACATCTGTATGATGCTTTACACCTGAAGTTGACGCTCTCAACTGTTCCTCCAGATATAAAATATACATTTTATTATTTATTCAGATTACTCAATTTCAGTACTTTAGTTAATAATTATGTTTTATCGACTTATAAAACCTTTCAGCTTAGGTTGTACTGCAGAGGTTGAAGGGTTGTGAGGAACATTTTACAAATCCAGTCCAACGTGCTCAGTGACGGACACACAGACAGGTGAAACACACGTGTGTGTGTGTGTGTGTGTGTGTGTGTGTGTGTGTGTGAGAACTGAACTACACTGTTGGCTGTGAACTCTTGACTTGTAAACACATCCGTTGAACCGGGGTTAAAGATGTCTGCAGTGGGGGGGTGCCTGGGGAGAGTGCATGTGGTAAACAGCACACACACATACACACTTATACACACCACAGCTTTTCCACAACACAATCTGAAGTCAGGATGTTAATCAGGGCAGGAAACAGGCCGCAGCCACCACTGAAGACCCAAATTCACCCGCTGCTTTGACTCTTAGCGTTATAAACTTTATTTAAAGAGCAGCTCCAAACGCAGCTCTAGAGTAGATCAAATAGAGTGGAGATAAAGGGCAGACAGGGGAAGATCACACCAGGGATAAAAGAGGAAAGCTGTGAGGAGATTTGGATCAGGTGATCTGGATGTGTCTTTGTTCCGACTGTAACCAGCAGCAATGTGACCTGCCGCTGTTACCTGTGGTGGTAAAAAGCTACATTTCACATCGCCTAGGAATCCTCTCGTGCTCACAAATCCTGTCTTCAGGGTTGTTTTGAACTCGATGAAACCCGGTGAGCAGGGTGAAGCCATTTTTCAGCACCGTTGACAAAGGAGGGTTTTGTGTGGGGTTTGTTTGCAGACGGTTGAGGAGCAGAAAGAAGCCCGGAGGCGTGGTTCTCTCAGCACCTCGGTCCTTTAGCACATCGAATGTTCTGTGTTTCCAGCCTGAAGTCAGTGGCATTCATCCAGTCTACGGTCCGTCAGGGCTGAGAGCATTGTTCGCACCGTGTGTGTGTGTGTGTGTGTGTGTGTGTGTTTTACGCTTGCATCATCGGTCGTGAATGCAGCTCCTCCAGTGCAAACACTGGAGCTCGGCAAGCAAATGCTCCCTCTGAACGACGGCTGATCTGCAATGTTTGTGCCAGATACTTTAATGCACCGACACAAAACAACAGCCGAAAACTAGAGCTGAGAGACAGCCATCGATAGTACTATTATAATACTTATACTAACAATAATAGTATTAATACTTCCTCCTGCTCCTCCTGCTGGCTGATAGCACTCATGCTATAAGTACTACTGCTACTTTTCCTTCTATTACAGCTGCAGCTACTACCTGTATTACTACTACAGCTAGCTGCTACTCACTTATTAACATAAATAAAGCAGTTTTTTAAGCATATATGGCAGATTGTTTCTAAAATTGGCTGTTGCTAAAACAAATGTACTAATTTCTTTATCAATCTTGCTTCAATAATTGTAAATTAGTCTAAAGTAAATGCTAAATGTCAGCATCGTGTTAAAAAAACATTTCTACCTTTCCTTCCGCCTTTTGTTGGTGTTCTCACGGTCTCATTCTCAGCACATTAAATCAGTTTTACGAAGCAGAATTGTTTTAATAAAACCACCTAAACCGAAGGGAAGGTGAGCTGGAGAGGCAGGGAGGTCGTGATGGGGCACTCTCAGTCTCTTTTGTGACTTGGTTTTCATTCTTGTCTTCTGCACACAAACTTTTATGTTCTTTTTCTTGGGAGTGGAGAGAAATGTGTGTTTGAGTTCTGCTGTGGGAAGTCCTGTATGACCCTCAGCGTCAACATTTATGTTTGTGCTGCCAAGACGGGCGCTGCAGCCAAGACTCCCAGGCTAATATACCCATGCTGACTGGAGATCAGCCAAACAGCTTATGGGACAGAATGAGTCAGTGGTCTTGGAAAGCCGCTCGCCTCAGCTTTCTTCTCCTCCCCCTCTTTAAATAGAGAGGTTGGGGGAGTGCGTTTATGATTATTAATGAACTGAAGTCTTTTCAGATTAATAGAGGGGAAGTGCGGTTTAGAACAACATCAATCAAACTGATTATTATCATCTGAGATGTTTGCATATTTATTGTTTGGTATGTTGACAATTTGCAGTTATATTTTGTTGTTTTAGGAGAGCCATGGCAACGGCTGGGCATGCGTCTTGTTACTTACTCTTTTTGTTGCTGAAATCATTGTATGGTGTCTGATTAGATCTGATTTTAAGGAGCCAAATTGTTCATGGATGCGATGAAAGGAACTCACGCTCTTGATATGAATGATAAATAAATGTCCTTTATTCCTTCAAATTATAACTTTAAGTCCTGTCCTTAATTGCTCCTGCAATCATCCAAGTACAATTAATCACTACTGAGGCCGAAGCGGTGTAATATTATGTAATTATATGATTTTATACCATCTTTAATTATACTAATGGTATTTGTGAAAGCAGCAAAAAGTTAAAATCTTCAGTAAAATCCGATGCCACAGAACAGAAGGTTTAAAATACGAGCTCATATTCTCCCTCTGGCCATCGAGGTCGTCGATTAAAAAGTCTTCAGGAGGAAAACCGGTTGTGTGATTTGGGAATCTTTTGTACTAAATTACGTTAATGTAAGAGAGTTAATGTTCCATCAAATTTTCTACCGTACAGATGATCAAATATTGGAATTGTTGTTTAATTTTGAAGCATTTAAGTGTGTCATTTAGGCTGGAAAGGAAACCGAGATGGATCATTTAACAAGTATTTATTCTGATTTTTCCAGTATTATAGAGCTTGTTTTTCTCTGTTTGGAGCAGGACTATTACCACGTTGATTTCTTTTTCACCCTGTAAATTTAAACTTTTTTTTACAATCACAAAATGTTTTAATGTCAACGAAATTTGTGTCTCTGTTTTCAGTCGGACGTCGTCCATCAGAGCGTGTTTGAGCTGATCCACACAGACGACCGAGCTCTGTTCAGACGGCAGCTTCACTTCGCTCTCAACCCAAATCACAGCCACAAAGATGGCACCGTGGAGAGTCCCAGTAAGTCCCACGTGACGCTCATTACGTGAAAAAGACCTGCAGAGAAAGACTAAAACTAAGACGACGTAGCAACTCGATGAGGAAATAAATACAATAATATTTGTTTACTTAATCAAGGGTTACTCTCTCGCTGAGTACAGTTCAGTCAGGACCAACTTTTATTCCAAAGCAGAATGTTAAATTTGGGACCTCCCTGCCCTTCCACCGGCCTACGTGGAAAGTTTAAGACAAGGAGAGCACCAGAGAGAGACACACACACCCCCGCCCACCTCAGGGCACAGAACAGAGCAAGAATCAATGGCAATCAGAAAATGACATTGATTAATTAGATATGACATAAAAGGAGGAGCTGGGGTGGAGGTGGGTTGCAAAACGGCTTGTAGAGAAAGCAGCAAAGATAGGCAGGCTAAGGCAGCTTAAATAAGGCGCCTTGAATGATACTTAACAATTGGATGTTTGAGGGAATCAGCTGAGCCGTCAGCTGATGTGTGTTTACGATTAGCTGTGATCAGCTGATGTAGCGGGAATTGAGAGCTGAGCTGGACTTCGTGGCCTGCTTGAACTAACGCTGTTCTTAATTTGTTAAACACAAACAGGACTTTTCTCTTCTAGATTGGGATGAATTTTGAGCAGATTATTTCCAGTCTAGGGAACCTTTTATACAATTCTCTGAGTGTATTATGTATTTTTATTATTTCATACAGGCTTCTTTAGACCGAACAAGGTGACTTTGTGCTTATAATTATTTCATCCTATCCTGCAGGTGATCAGAGCTCTGCAGAGGTCACCAGCAACCTGATGACCTACGACCCGCTGGCCATCCCTCCAGAAAACTCGTCCTTCCTGGAGAGAAACTTCTGCTGTCGTTTCCGCTGCCTGCTCGACAACTCTTCAGGCTTCCTGGTAAAACACACACCAGCAAAAATGAATGCCTCCATAGTAAAAATAAAACACATTATTTCAGCTGAAAAGGGGAGCTTCGAAACCTCAGCTGAACCAAATCAAAATGAACTGAGATGTTGTTTTAGATCATTTCTACTCCACTAATGATTATATTCATTAATTGATTCATCTGTTGATCCTTTTTCGACTAATTGTCCATAAAATGTCAGAAAATCAGTGTTTCTTAAAGCCCACGATAACGTCCTCAAATGTCTTGCTTTGTCCACAACCCAAAGACATTCAGATAATAAAACCAGTCTATTATATTTTGCATGCTTAATACATGTTTAAAAAGTAAGGTCTTTGTTTGTCTCCAGGCCCTGAACTTTCGCGGCCGGCTGAAGTTGATCCACGGTCAGAACCGGCTTTCAGAGGACGGGACGTTGGTTCCCCCGCAGCTCGCTCTGTTCTCCATCGCCACGCCGATGCAGCCGCCGTCCATCCTAGAGATCCGCACCAAGACGCTCTTCTTCCAGACCAAACACAAGCTGGACTTCACTCCCATGGGCATCGACACAAGGTAGACACATGCACTTGTTCAGACAAGCATAAAACACTATAGGATCATTAATATAATATATAACTGTATCCAAAACCAGAGCTACATTAGAATTTGCAGAAATATAAGTAAAACAGATTTCCTCCATTGTTTATTAAACTTAATCATTATTATCTCTTTGTCATTAGAGACCTGAGAACAAGAAAGTTTAATAAGTCATAGTCAGCATACAAAAACAACACATATAAGCCCGGACAGCTAACAATGAACAGGCATTAAGTTACATTTTGAGCTCAGAATAAAGCTGAAAACCTACAAGATCTGTTTTAACTTGAATATAACTCTACTTCCTCTCCTCTACAGAGGGAAGGTGGTTCTGGGCTACAATGAGATAGAGCTCTGTATGAAAGGTTCAGGCTACAACTTCATCCACGCTGCAGACATGATGTACTGCGCCGACAACCACGTCAGAAGTAAGTCCCTCCTCTTACACAGGGTATCGTTAACTGATGTAATTTAGGTCGACAGCAGCTCGGTCTGTAGGGACCCGGCTCGGAGACCGGAGGGTGGCTGGTTCAAGTCCTACATGGACCACAGTATAGAGAGTGGACTGGTAGCTGGAGAGAGAAACTTTAAAATATAGACTGTAGGTCAGATTATTTATTATTTAATTATTGAAGTCATGTATTTAGTAATTCTATTATATTTAGTTTGCTTGTTACAACTAGGGCTGCTGCAACAACCGCAACAATGACATGATAACTCCACCGCAGGGGATGGCAAGCCACAACCACAACCACATATGACGTCACATCGTCATGCTCAGTTTGTTTTTTAAGACGGGAAATCGTCCCAGAGCGGCCAGCGTTAATCTGCAGCTCAACTCACAGCTCAGGATTACAAAGCCACACAGGAGAAGGTCACATGGCCTCCGCCTCCCTCGCGCTGGGAAAACTCTCAACTGGAAACACCAGAAGCGTTGAAGTAGAAAACAGACTGGTCTGCTAATAATCCCAGTGGATCACAGCTGTGGCGTTGGCATCCTGTGCCTTCAGTTTAAAACCAGAGAAACCTCGGCAGTTAGCATGTTCAGGTGAAAGTTGCTCTGGGTCGGGGGAGAGTGCAGGTACTGAGATGAGACATTGTGCCGTTGTACCAAGTGTACAAAGAGGTCGATCTAGCCCTGGTTGCACCGTGAAGGAAGATCTCTCTGTGTTTCCTGGTTTATTTAACTAATTTTATTTTTTATGCATAAGAGATGAAGATGAATATAATAATATGATTACAGTGATCTAGATAGGCCCGACCTAATGAGACATAAAGGTTGATGTATAAATGTACAGATAAATATATCTGACTCTTTGTCTTTGTCATATCCAGTGATAAAAACAGGAGAAAGTGGTTTCACCGTCTTCAGGCTGCTGACCAAAACCGGGAAGTGGGTCTGGGTCCAGGCCAACGCCAGGCTGGTCTTTAAAGGAGGGAAACCAGACTTCATCGTGGCCCGGCAGAAAGCTCTGACGTAAGTTAACAACAATTTAAACAGAAAAGCAGAAAATATTGATCTCTTTTGCTTGAAAGACCTAAATGATACATGTTCTGTTGATCTATTAATTGATTAATTAGCTGAATTGATTTTAAAACTACTCTTCTTTGTTTTATTGTCACAGAAATGAAGAAGGAGAAGAACAGCTGCGCCTCCGTCGGCTGCAGTTGCCGTTCAACTTTGCCACCGGGGAGGCGATGCTGTATGATGTAACTCCGACCATCGACGCCCCTGACCCGTGCTCCGCCCCCAAGCAGAGGAAGTTGGACACCTTCTCCGTCAGCCCCAACTCCATGCTGGGCTGCATGCTGAATCAGGACCAGTCGATCTACTGTGAACACAACAATGCCAACACCCTCAACTCCCTCAACGATGTCGCCTTCAAGGACAGCCACGCTACAGTCAACGTTCCTGGAGACGTTTGGTTGGATGCCTCGCCCAAACCCGGTGTGGGAAGCCTGGTGAAGTCCGAGGCCTCAGTTCAGGACATGATGGACACCCTGCAGCAGATCCTCGGAGACAACGAGCTCACCGAAGCCCTGGATGTGGGGCTGGACGAGCTGAAGAGCTGGGAGAGTACCCTGCTGAAGATGAGCACCAACAGCGCCGAGATAAGCGAAGACCTGAACGACATTCTCAGCAACGACATCCTGTCTTATGTAGAGGAGCAACTCCAGAGGGAGGGCGGCCTCAAGTTGCCAGATCAGTTGGATGACATACCACCCTGCCTCTCCACGCTGGACCTTCAGAACCAGAATCCTGACCACGGTGGAGAGCAGAACTTCGGCTGGCCTCTGGAGCCCCAAAACCAAGCAA
Organism: Dicentrarchus labrax; assembly: GCF_905237075.1. NCBI lineage: Eukaryota > Metazoa > Chordata > Actinopteri > Moronidae > Dicentrarchus > Dicentrarchus labrax. The sequence continues at coordinate 2,228,027 of NW_026136716.1, forward strand.
GACAGCTGACTACCATGGGGATGATGAAACTGACCCACATGGATCTTCCTCAGTTGGGTTCTTCTGGACTAAACGGTCCAACCCTCCAGCAAATTGTCTCACAGCAATCTGTTGGTCTTCAGCTGGGCACCACAGGCAACATTGGCGCTCCAGTTACCTTCAACCCTACCATGGCGGACTCTTGCGGTCAAACCCAGAACCAACTGAGAACCTTACAAGTCACTGCCAAGGACAACAACCTCGGAGCATTCTCGCTCGGGCAAACTTCAACCAATCAGATTCAACCTAATCAAATGGCTCAACTAACGCAGAACCAACTTCAGATGAGGATGCCCAGCCAGCCACTCTGCCTCCAGGACCAAAGCGTAAATCCCATATTCAGCTTTCAGGGCAACCAGTGGAAGTCTGCGGTCCCCAACTCAAACCAAGCCAACAACTTTGTAGAAACTTTCCCCCAAAATATTTCAAGCGAACCAGGTTATACTGCAGATCCTTCCTCATCTAGCTGCCTACAAGGCCACTTACCACTTCAGACACAAGACAACAAGACTCAGAGACCGTCCTGGCCGCAGGGGCAGCAGCAACAGCAACAGCAGATGATCTCAAGTGAACACCAACAAGTGGGCGCCTGCCTCAACCAAATGTCAGGATTTCAGAGGAATCCCGTTTCTGGTGCCATTGTGGCCCAGACCTCTGTCAACGGCAGGCCGATGTTCAGGACTCTCGACACTTCAAATGTACCGTATCCTGTGCAGCAGAACATTGCGCCGCCTCTGGCACCTTCTAGCAGTTGTATGTTCAGAAATGCCCCGCCCTCTGTGCCTGTAAATGGCGTGCACCTCAGTCAGCCGCCCTCCTGCCAAAGACTGAACAGCACCAGCAGCCAGATCCCCTCCAAGTCCTCCTGTTTCTATCAGAGTCTCCCCGGAGGCGGATCTGTGCCGGGGCTGACGGCTATCCCGAATCCTGATGAGGCAGCGCTGTCCTGCCAAATGGCCACTGGTCTTGACTCGGAAGTCCTGTTGGTGCAACAACAGCAGTACTTAAACTTCAGTGAACAGACGCAGGTAAAAGCTAACATTTAGTGCAGACTTTTCAAATAATCTTTACAAAACACAAAGCATATATTGTATGTATGCACAGTGGTAGAAGAAGTACTCAGGTCTTTGACTTATAGTAGTGTAGAAATACTGTTACAAGTAAAAGCACAAAAGCATTAGCTTTAAAATGTACACACAATATTCATACGTAGTTCTACATAAGAACAAATAACAACAGTTCAGACTGGTGTTGACTCTGGTCCTTTTCTACGTCTGTGTTTCTTTACTTGCCTACCTTGGTAGCTTTAGCAGTATGTTAGCAGTATGTTTATTGATTTCTGTCGAGATGTAAAGAGAATTTAAACAAATAGGACAAAAAAATGACATCTGTAAACTGTCAGAACTCTTTAATAACCACAGGTGATCAGACCTAATGTTTCTTTAATCGTTCCACAGATCAACAGCTGTCCAGTTGTAGGGAACGGAGGTTTCCCCTTCTCCTTGCTGCCCAATGGGAACACATACTACTCAGAGAACAAATAGGAATCTGTGACTGGGACTTCAGGACGGCAGGGGATCCCAAATCGGACTGAAACGGCAGTTTATAGGAAGCAGAAGACTCCTGTCTCTAAACATAAAAGTAGATTAGACTGAAGAATGCCCGAGAAGGACAAAGAGACGAAACAGGACGCTTTTTTTTTTTTCTTCTTATTCAGACAAAGGTGATGAAAGCTTTAAGAGTTCAAGTGTTTGGTTCAGGACGGCTGTTGGAGGAAGAGAAGAGCTGGTTGGATTGTACCAAAAAAACAATAACAGATGAACGAAATCAGTAATTTGTTTTGTGAAATCGTGATCAAGTTTGAGAAACTCTAACACAAGTAAGTCTGGCAAAGTGAGTTTGTTTGTGATGTTTTTTCTGCCACGTTGATAGATGAAAGTTTAAATCAGCCAATCATGCAACAGCACTGTCCCTCTTTTTCCCATGACTGCATTCTTGCATCAGATAAGTGGCTATTATTCATCTGTTTATAAGTGGGCATATTTAGATGTATGGGAGTCAAAAAGGCTTTATGGACTACATGAGAGACCGTCCCGGATGCTTCCCCTGTGCGCTTCTCTTTATCGGAGGTGAGGAAGTGAACCAGCTCTCAGTCCACATCCTTGACGTCTTGTAAAAGCAGCTCATTCTGTATGCAAACACTTTGGACAAAGCCTAAATCTCGGTTCACACAGGCGACAGTGAATTCCTGGCTAAAGCAACAACAGCGCAGCGATTCTCTGCGAAAACATCGTGCTACTTTATGGAAGCATCGGAGAGGACCAAGCTAACAGAGATCAGCGCCCGATCGGCCCGTTTATGGCATGCTGCTCAGGATTTGAGCAGAACATAAGGATTTATAGAGAGAGTGAAGTTGATTTGATGGAGTGGTGATCGTGTTATTGAGCGGTTCTACGGGCTCAGACAGATCAGACATCGTCTTTAAGTCTTGAAGGATGTGGACTGAGCAAGTGGTTTGATGAATCCTCGTCTGGTTCTCACCTCTGAGCCATTAAGGGGGAAGCATCCACAACCGTCTCCCCAGCAGTGGACTGTCAATCCTCTGCCGTCACGGACCCACAAACACGCACTCTACTCCCTGAACATCTGTTTCCTGTCGCGAGCGCTCAGAAGGATAAAGTTTATCTACTTTTTTGAATTTATTTGCTGTTTTTGTCCTTTTGGAAATGCGTCTTGATTAAGTTCATTTCAACTCTTTACTGTCCCAGCGAGGGAGATTTGCTTTGCAGACAGGGTATAGAAATAAAAAACGCACAACATCACAAGATCATCCTACTAACAGACGATTGTTAAGATTTAAACGAGAGATGATTCAGTGAAAACCGCTGCTTTTTAGTGCCTCTTTTATATATTTTAAAATCATTCAGAGCTTTTGTCATTGAGCCAGTTTTGTTTTCGTTTTTCTTTTCCTTTAATATTTCTGTGTTGTTTTCCTGTTTTAGGGGAGAAAAATCATAGACAGTGCCTTAAACTGACAGACTTTAAAGGGACGGTCTGTTGACACTTTAAAACATTTCCACCGGGAATATTCGCAGGAAGGTGTAAACTAGATTTCACATACGACTGAAAACCAAAGTTAAACTGGCCCTAACTTCACCCAGCCAGTGGTTGAGATGTTTTTCTTGCACTGTTCCTTTTAAAGTGTTTGCCAAAGCATAATTCACAGATCCTCCGTCTGACAGCACGATAAGAGCTTTAGTACAAGAACAGATCCCTCAACCGAGTGTTCACAACATTTGCACAAATTTAGATGATTTTAGTTATTTAACTGACTGGATCCTCGAGATTTTATACATATTGGATCATAAATGGATAATTTGATTAGAACTTAAATGAATAACATTTTACAGATGGACCCAGACGGAGAGTCAACGCGCAGCAAACCGCCTTCAGATTCTCTTTTTAAGTAGGACTGGGTGAACCTGAACCTGAAAGGCCAGGATGTCTCTCTGAGAGTGGACGCTTTATTCAGATTTTCCACAACTAATTTCCGTCCTCTTCCTCTTTTCTGTTTCTGTCTTTGTGGTTAATTTATCGGCGTTCTTGCTCGGACCGGGAGTGTTGACGACCGTCCGGCAGCGAAACGCAGAAGTAAAACGGTTCAAGGCAGCTAATGTATATTTTAAATGAGGAGCAAAAAATGAACACTTCAATTTGAAAGTTTAAAAAAAAAAAAGGGTGTGGAAACTTCAAATGCCTTTTAATTGACCTCTTTTTGATTGTTGATTGTAGTAAACAACACGATTCAGCACTTAGATGGAGGAGAAACGCCTCAAACTGCAAGAAGTGTGCGTCGCTTCATCCAGTACTGAGCCATGAAACATGAGTCCAAGCGAGCCTTCGTGTCGCTCGTTATCAGCACTTCTGTACTTTAAAAAAATAAAGAAATCTCCTAGAATAAGTCGTTTTCAGATGATTTTTAGAAGCCGCAAAAGTCAAAAGTGGTGTCAGCAAACTTGAATATTTGACTTAAATACCAAAAAGAAGTCAGTAAAGCCATCTGTGATGCTTTATCCTCGAGGATACCAAAGGGACGAGACACGATGCAGATCTACAGACCAGAACGATTGTAGATGTGTGGAAATGTTTTGATATTCACAGACTAGAATTATGCTGCGTTCATGTCATAAGGAAGTTTCCGTAATTAACAGTTTCTTGTAAATAGTGTTCATCAACATCCTGGAGAAACTCAGGACACTCTGGAAAAGACAAACAAATATGGACGTCTGACGTTCAGCATCATAAAAGCCACGTTTTATTGGTGAAGTGTTACATTATCAGAGCACAGTATTTTTAACTTCCACAAGACCAACTCTACAATCTCCTCCAATGAATTACAGCTTAAACAATCAGTCGTTTCAGTCATTTTTTTAACCAAAAATAAGTGCTTTTGTTTGTCACATCGTCGTTAACTGATGATATTTGTGTTTCAGACTGTTGGTCAAACAGAACAAGACGTTTTCAAGATGCTGGGTAGTTACAATGGTCATTGTTTCACTATTTTTTGACATTTTATAGACTAGCAATTTATCTATTAATTGTAAAAAATAATCATCAGATTTATAAAATAATGGATAATGAAAATATTCCGTCTTTACCAGGTCTGCCTAATAGCCACAACTGCAGTCTGTATCATTTATATGTCCGATATATCCGCACTGTAAAAACTGTTGAGACTGATTGCATCGAACATTTTAAATAAAACTCAATTTTATACGTTGAAAAACATTATTGATCAAGTATCTTTAATCATTTTAAGTGACGCTGACTTTTTTTTTGTGCTGTGAAAACAAAACACCTGGTAAAAAGTCATTAATCAGGAATGTCAACAGAACAAAGTTAGTGTCACTTTTCTAACTTAGAAAACGTAGTTTGTGTTATTTAAAATGTTCGATATAATCCGTTTGAACAACTGCTTTGGGTTAAAATAACTTAACTGCATTATAATCTCTGGTCTGGAGGTTGACAGATTGATTCTGTACAGTACGTACTGCACACTAATCGTCACACAGCAGCTAAAACTGTATGCAAACAAAAATCTGCATACTTAATCTATACTAACAGGAAGACTTGTGCCTCTTGTCTGGTTTGAGCGTGCTCACAGTGTACCAAGTGTAGAGTTAGTGCGTACGGGTCGTACGGATTCGGGACACGCCGTATGATTTGAACGCTGCATGCAGCAACAACCTGCCCCGTTCTCTTGGCGTTGTTGAAAGGCATTCTGGGTAATGTAGTGAACCACTAACTGCAGTATAAAGTAAAGGAGGGTTGCTTTAAAGCTTACTGTGGATGTGTTTGTGGACTTTGACTTTTTGTTGGTGCTTTTAGTCGCTAAAACAAAATCACCAGGTGAGCCTTAAACAGCAGATTTACCCAAAGTCATCACAGATGGTCGACTCAGTACAAAAGGAAGTGTGTGATTGTTCGCACCTTCACGCCTCTTCTCCTCTTCAAAATCCATCGAAAATATCGTATAGAAATATAAATATAATATTGTTGCTCGCTTCTAGATTAAAAAGTAAAAAAAAAAAAGCCTTTGTACTTATTATACTTATATTTTTCAAACCCCAGGTGGCCGAGGCTCCAAATTGCAGTATCTTTGTGTATCTGTATACAAATATATATATTTGTCTCCTTGTTTTCCTTTTTTAAAATATGTATTGTCCTATATAATGCATTTTAATGTTGTATTGCCTTAACCTGACTCACGCCTGTCATTTTTTTGTACATCTTCTGCACAGCTTAAACATATGTAACCTCTTGTTATGATGTTTTCTTTTGTAACTTTTCAATTTATCATAATTTGTCTTCAATATTTTGCCTCTCTCAGTGTATGAGTGAATCTTTTCATGCTGACCATATTAAAGGTGATCTGATCACACAAAGAGTGAGTGTTTGTGTCTCCGGGGGTATTTTCTTACTCTCTAAATGTAGTTTATTGTAAAATAGAGAGAGACATTTTACAGATTTGTGTGGTTTAATACGCTTATAGACAATTATTTGTTCTATTTGAGCTTTAAAAGGAAAAAAAAACAACTTAAAAATTGTTATTTTTTTAGCTTTTTACATGTTGCTGTAGTTTTGATCAGTGTGATGCGCTCCAGTGTCCACTAGAGGACGCTGTCACTTTGTTTAATGAGCAGCAGGTTCATCAGATAATGGTTTTAACTGCAGGACCAAACTGGGCCAAACAGCAGGCGTGACCTTTAACATTTTAATATAATATGAATATATCCTCTAATGTGGAGTATTACTGAAGTAACAGTATTATTCAACAGGTAAAGATATAAGATAATTGTTTAGTCTTTTATTTAATAAGCTGACCATGTGTTTTGTGTTTAAATAGTCATGATAATAAGCTATTTGATGAACGTAGCAGAGTAAAAAGTACAATTTGTAGTGTTTTCTTCTGGTTACGTGTTTCCTAAAGTAAGTTTTATTTGAGCTTTTCATTTTAAAGTATAAGATTGTGATTTTCTTTCTACTTTTAAAAGTTGTGGTGCGCCTTTAAGTCCAGGTAGAGCAGGAAAGTATAGTTAGTTTCTCTGATGGAGGGCTATTACAAAATAAAAGCTGATGTAGTATTATTGATATACAGTCATTATACAGAAATATAAATAATAATAATGTTGTTTGTTAAATAACAAACAGGCATTGTGAATGGCCCGAGCCCAAGCAGCAAACAAAACAGATACAAATAAAAACAAACAAAATTCTAAAATGTAGGTTAAATTGAAATAATTTAATTTAATTAATAAATTAATCAATATATAATTAATTCAGACAATCTTAAGGCACTTTTCCAGTTTCAGTTACTAATTATACAATTAAAATAACGTTACTTGATCACTCTCCGTTACCTTCTGGATTACCTCATCACCGAATATGTAAATAAAAACAAGAGAGAAAGGGAAAAAAGGAAGTATTGATTGTGAGTGTATCCTATAAGACAACAGAACAATGTAATAATATTAGAAAATAAAGTAGAAACTGAACTGACCTCTGCCCACTGTAAAACTGATTTAAAATCGTCACTGTCTTTTTCCTGTAACTGTAATGTAAACGTAAAAACAACATTAAATAAATATTTATCACATTTGTTTTTTATTTAAAGGCCAAATTTAAAGATTTAATTTATTTTTTTTTTAAAAAGGTCGACCGTTATTTATTTTTTATTTTTTTACCTACGTCACCTTTGACCCGATGCGCGCGCCCGACGTCAAATCAGTGCCCGGGAAGCGCGCGCGCTGTCCTGTACCGGAGCAGCGGAGCAGCGGAGCGACGGTTGGACCTTTAACTCTCTAACGGGTCGTTTTAACGGTCGTCCGCACGATGTGAAGTTTTAACGGAGGTTTGTATCTCCCCGACGGACCCAGCGGAGCGCCATGAACCGGGAGAACCGGGACAACCGGAGCGAGAAACTGCGATAATCCCGCTGTGATTCTCCCACCGACGGGGGCCGTTAGTGCGGCTGTTTGATCCGTTACTGCCCGGAGACATGGACTCTGTTTTATCTGCTTTAATGTCCAATAAAAGTCTGAATTACCGACCGGAGTAAGTGCAGCTGTTAACCGGAGGTTGTGTATGGAGGACCCCCAGCGCCACTGTCCATAAACCCACAACCACAACCATGTATGCGGGACGCAAACGGAGAAAACCGGCGCACAAGGGGTGAGTTATAGTTTATTAACGTTAATTAAAGAGCAATAAAGTTCTTATTGTAGTTGTTAAACGCTCATTCTGCTCACATGAGACCATTTATTCTGTGATATTGTTTCCATTCTCAAAAGCACTTTATCGATGTTTAAAGGTCCAGCCAACAGATAGCTTCTATATATTAACTATTAGATAGTTATTATTAGTTATTATAAGGACAAAGTTCCTCAAAATAATACAATAATGTGAAGTTTCTCATTATAATAACTTACCTGGGGATACCACACTGTCTCATTACAGCAGGGGCGTTTCCAGACGTCTGTGACTGGGGGGGGGTATGGACCCCAGTGTGCAGAAAGATTCAGATACACGGGGTGAAAACATTTATAACACGCAAACGACTGCATGGGAGAGGAGACCCCATTTTCATTCAGATATCTTGAGGTCAGAGGTCAAGGGACCCCTCTGAAAATGGCCATGTCAGTTCTTCCATCGCCAGAACTTAGCCTGACTGTGGGCCGTTATTTAACGGTCAGTACCGGTGGATGCGTTAAAACGGCGTCCGCCACATCCTCTGAGAGGTGAGGAGGGGGGCACTTACGAACTTAGATCTGTTGATATTGGTATGTATGTCAGACAACAGCTTATATCTCCATTTTTAATAAATAAATAACCAAATTTAAATGTTTTTTAGTGTGTGTTGTGGTCAGAAGTCCCGTATTTATAATGAAGTGTGTGCAGACTAACCCTGGATGTGACAGTAAGGCTTATATATCACCTTCCTTATCATGCAGAGTCAAACCGACCCCAGCCGAAGGCGCCAAGTCCAACCCGTCCAAACGCCACCGCGACCGTCTGAACTCGGAGCTGGACCGGCTCGCCAGCCTGCTGCCCTTCCCTGAAGACGTCATCTCCAGCCTGGACAAACTGTCCATCCTGCGGCTCAGCGTCAGCTTCCTCCGCACCAAGAGCTTCTTCTCCGGTAGGAAAACACACGGCGCGGCTGATTGGTGAAACATCAGCCGGAACGTGTACAGATGTTCAGTTAATGGGAGGCAGCTCACTGTGGGTCCGCAGTGGTTTCAAAGAGGTGACAATGATGAGTGTTGAAGCTGAAACAGATAGAAAAGAAAGCCGGTAAACAGCCGCCCGCCCTTTTCCCTCGCCGCCTACCGAATTACTGAAATAGCTTTTCACACCTCACACAGGACCCGCGGACACTGAGGCAGCCAAACGTTCAGAAACAGACAGACAGGGAAACAGACATCCACAATCAGCTGGCAAAGTGAAAACACAAATTCAGGTCTATAAATAACGGCAATATTCAATCTCATTGTTTTCCTCATATTTGAGACTACAAATATAAAATATAAGTGAGGATGGGGGGTTTGGGGGAGGATGGGAGGTTTGGGTGAGGATGGGAGGTTTGGGTGAGGATGGGGGGTTTGGGGGAGGATGGGAGGTTTGGGTGAGGATGGGAGGTTTGGGTGAGGATGGGAGGTTTGGGGGAGGATGGGAGGTTTGGGGGAGGTGGGGGTTTGGGGGAGGATGGGAGGTTTGGGGGAGGATGGGAGGTTTGGGTGAGGATGGGAGGTTTGGGGGAGGATGGGAGGTTTGGTGAGGATGGGAGGTTTGGGTGAGGATGGGGGGTTTGGGGGAGGATGGGGGTTTGGGGGAGGATGGGAGGTTTGGGTGAGGATGGGGGTTTGGGGGAGGATGGGAGGTTTGGGTGAGGATGGGGGTTTGGGTGAGGATGGGGGGTTTGGGGGAGGATGGGAGATTTGGGGGAGGATGGGGGGTTTGGGTGAGGATGGGGGGTTTGGATGCTGCCTGTGATTGAGGCTCTGATTAAGACGTGGTAAAGTGCAGAGGATTGGCTTTGTCGAGGAGTTAGCAGGCTTACAGACGTAGCAGATGGATTTTGGGTTGTGTGTGTGTGTGTGTGTGTGTGTGTGTGTGTGTGTGTGTGTGTGTGTGTGTGTGTGTGTGTGTGATTAGCTCTTAAAGGCAGATTGTAAGTCTGTGCTCAGAAGTCTGAATGTCTGGGATATGTGAACCCTACATTTGCAGTTTGATCTACTGAATGAGGCTCCAGTCAGAATCTACAACAGCTTTGAATCTATGTTTCCTGTATGAGCTGTAAACTCAACACTTCCTGTAGCTGTTTCAAATTAAAAGCCCTCTGGCATTTCACTGCATTGCTTAACTAGGCTTTTATTGTGAAATATTTGCAGGAACATTTTTGTAAATAAAAAATAAAAAACTCCACTCTAGTGATAAAATTCGGTCCGATTATTGGCTTAATATCAAACCGGCATTAAAATGTAACATGATTAATAACCCATCAGACTGAGCCTGCAGAAACAGCCCCACTGCTCTGTCCAACACATCCCCCTCTCACGTCTCAACCTCAATGCGCAGTAGGTCAGCTCCTATCGCTCGGGGCCGCGAGACGACCGCTTGTCCCAAAGCCTCAGACGCACAGTAATGCAGGTCTGAAGAGACTGCTGCTGCTTCACGGCGAGCACCGAGAAGGCGGGAGGACGAGATGAAAGCGTCAGAGAATAAAAACATGGCGGGATAATCCACTCACGGGCCGCTTTACAGACCTTTTGAAGAAGGAAGGGGGGAGATCGGCGCCCACGGTTCAACTTTTGACTCCTGCAATCTCTGAGAAACCTGTTTTTAATTGTCCATTGTATTTAACCTGCAGCTGGTCTTTACAGGAAGTTTAGTCAGATCTCCGTAAGCACGCAGAAGAATCAGGTTAGGTTGAGGTGAGGTTACACAAACACAAAGTCCTCTGCTCTGCATTCATCTACGGCTAACTAGAAGCTAACTAGCTGTCTCATATATCATCTCAAAGACTCTTTTATGGCTGTATTTTATTAAATCGGGACAAAGTGAAGCCAGAAAACATGGCGTATGGATTTCTGTGTGTTGTGTAACTTCTTAATGTGTCAGTGCTTTCAGTGCAGAGACAGAGCCAGGAGACAATTACTGGAAAATATCTTGACGCTGTCTCTCGGGACCTGATTGGATTTCATAAGAACCCTTCCAGTGTTCTTCAGTCTGGACACTCTGATTATAATTGATTATCTAACATCACAGGGCTGTGAAATACTGCGTGCTTGGATTGATTGTACATGAAAACGATCACATGAATCAATAAATAAAGAAGTCAGTGGTGTATTTAATGAGTCCAGGATAAACACTGCTGTACAACATCTGTCTGATGAGAGCAACCAACTGGAATTCATTGCAAATAATAATAAGCAGGTTTAGATCATTTTTTGACAGCCGTTGTTTGAAGCTGGGTTTCATTTTTGGGAGTAAATTCGTAGTTTTTGTCCACAGCTACAGTCTGACCTTTTTGACGTGTAATTTCCAAGGCCTTGAATCCTGGAATTTCTTTCAAGGATCATTTGTTCCCGTGAGGCCTCGTGTTAAAATCAACTTCTAATCAACAAACGTTAACAAACGGTTGCAGTTGATTCTTCAGATTCTATATCTTCCACCTCATGAAGCAGCACATCCAGAGGAAGAGCTGCTTTCTGTGGATGGTCGAGACTTTGTTGTGTGCCGATGCTGCGTTCAAGACCTCTGGTGAAACTGATGAACTCTACGGTTCAGTTGTTGTTTACTCTGCTGTCAGGAACAAACAACAATACGTTTCCTCTGCTGCACCAGACAAACTTCAAATCTAAACTTTATTCATAAAACCAATGAGTGTGTGTTTACATCCTTCCACCAGTGTCATTCCAGTGTGTGTGTGTGTGTGTGTGTGTGTGTGTGTGTGTGTGTGTGTGTGTGTGTGTGTGTGTGTGTGTGTGTGTGTGTGTGTGTGTAATGTTGCAGTGAATGTGGTTATTAAAGCACAGTTTCAGATTGCACAGATAAGCAGAAGGTGATATTTTGTCAAAGGACAACTGAAATTCTTCATTAATATTTAATACAAACAGTTTGTAGTTTGCAGTTAGTCCTCCCTGTTGTTGTTGTTGTTGTTGTTGTTGTTGATGATGATGTTGTGTTGGTGATGCTCTCCTCTTCCCACCAACCCTCCTGCTGCCCTCAGCCTAACCTTTCAAAAATGTATTTTGGTCTCTGGGATGCCGGATTAGACGGGTCAGTGTTTGTGTCATCCTCCCTCCGGACGGGTTTAATTCGAGGCTGCGGCAGGTTGACTCGCTGGTCGTTGTGTTTACTTGTTGGAAAATCTGCCTTAAAAAAAAAGAATCTAGATTTTAACAACAGTTCAAATGTGTTTTTAGATGTTATGAATGAAAGTAAATCTGCTGTCATGTCAAACAAACATTTGCTGGTCCGAGCTTCTTGAATGTGACAGTTGGATTCAGCCATATTTCACAGTGTTGCAGTTGTTGTGCTGGCTCCTCCAAACGTGGACTCCCTCAGGCTGATGTATGGAGCTTCCTGTATGTGTCCGTTTGTTCCTTTGCAGAGTGAGTCAGAGGACTGAGGAGCGTCTGTTGTGATGTTTTTATCGGCTGTTGGTGTCCTCGTTGCCCTCCGCTGTGCCAACAGATGCCCCCTCCCCTCCTCCTCCCGATCGCCTCAGGGTGTTTTTTCTTGCCGGCGGCTCCCGTTCATGACGTCAGGGCACAAAATACCCCCTTCCACCCCTTCCACCCCTTCCAGCTCTTAATTATTGATAGTCGACATGCTTTCTCTCTCTCGGCCTTGTGAGCTTCCACTAAACTGAGCTCGGTCACCAACAGACAAAGGTTTGGGTGCAGATTTATTTATATATGAGGAGACACTGTTTGAGTTGAGGTTGCTGCTTGATAACAACTGCAAGGGACGTACGGCTGCAGAATTAATCCAAATATTAATCGAAATCACAATATAATTGCAACATGTGGGCTGCAGAGGCTCTGGCCTACAAATCTTCTTCTCCAGATGTTAGAAAACACCAACAAATGTCATGGTGATGTTAATCAGAGTCAGAGTCCTGGTTGGAGCCACTGGAAACCATCTGGGAGCCCGGTTCAGTTCAGTGCTCGTTGGCAGTATTCCCCGCTGGGTCCTCCTACGTTAGTAACTCCTGCTGTCCTTCAGGTACAGGCTGCTAATAGGACAGCTAATGAGCTAGTGGCAGCAGCTGGTACAGTTAGCATAGCAACAGCACCAGTAAGAGACTTCCTGTGTTACAAGAGAAAAGGTCCGTGTTGCAACAATCCTCTGATATACAGTTGTACGCTACACAGATAGATAAAAAAGGTAATGAATTTAAAAAGATCGTCAGATGTCTCTCTCTCTTCCGTTCTTGTTAATATCAAAACTTTGAACCTCAGTACGACTTCTGGATCCGTGTCAAGGTTCGTTTCTGTCCCGTGGAATTACCTCCGAGGCCAGTGGACACAAAGACTCCGTCATGATAACAAAGAGGTCCGATAGAGCTTTATTGATCACTGTGAGGAATTTGGGTCGCGATCAGAAGAAGCAGTGTAAGTGGTGAACCTTTGGCCTCTGTATTGTCTGCAGCGCTCGGAGACTTCCTCTTCCATTAACGTCTCCACCGCTGCTTCAGAAAGCCTCTTTTGTTTTCGTCAGACTCAACCCACTCAGACTGAATTTATCCCCAGGGTCAAAGGCACAGAGCTGGCCTCCATGTTTCGGTCGCAGGGGTCAGAGGAAATATTATTATTATGTCTCCCTGCCTCTCGCTCTCTTTCTCACTGTCCCCATTGTTCAGTCACTTTTTTCCATCTGTCTTTGCCTTCCCTACAGGCACTGCTCTTCCTCTCTTCATGCCTTTTTTTAAGGTGTTACTCTCTCCGTCTTGTGTCCTGAAATCCCCTCTCTGTCTCTCTCTGAAGGTGTTACTCCCCCTTCCTTTTCTCCCCCTCTCTCAGTCTGTGAGTCAGTCCTCTTCACATCAGCTTCTTTGGCCAAAGGATTCAACTGCAAAAGGATAAAGTCAAATAATCTTAAAATATTCCCGAATCCAGGTGATAGCAAAGGAACATGTATCCGCCTCCTGACCCAAACACACCAAAACTACTAAAAGTAGTAGATAGTTCTCTGCTGCAACCACCATTTCAACAATACTAAAACTTAAAGGACAGGCGAAAGCAACCTCAACTTATCTCCGCTCTCTGTTTCTCTCTCCGCAGTGGCACTGAAAAAGCTTCAACTGTCCAATGGCAGGAAAAAGAGCAGCGCTCACAGTGATGACAGCAAAACGTCAGGATCTGTGGATGGACACATACCTGAGGGGGAGCTACTGCTGCAGGTTGGTGAGCGACAGGACGCCATGTTGCTGTCAAAGGCTACTGACTTCTACTCTTTTATTTTCATTGTATCACAACTTGTGATTGGAAGGTCACAGTGGATCCGCTCAGTGGATGCAGATAGGACTGTGGTTGTACTGGGCAGCTTCCTCTCATTGAATCTTCCCTGAATACAGTTAAATGTAAAAACCAAAAGGAAATTGCTCTACACAAGCATACGCAAGATGGATTTGGAAGAGTTGAGAGTAGATGAACATGGCTTGACCACACACATGTATTTACACCTCATTAACATCTGGATACAGTTGGCGTTGAGTGGTGAGTTCACTGTCCTTCCTGAATGCGTGTACATGTTTATATCTGGATTTCTATGTGATAAAAGCGCAGTCACAGCCCCCCCGACTCTCAGGGTCTGAGTTAGTTTGCAGAGAGTCTGCACACAACAACAACAACAACAACAACAACAGTTGGCTGCTTTAAGGACAGTTAAATCCTTGCGATGGAGGAGAGGCCGCTCTGCACAGCAGGACAGGAGCAGAAAGGGCTTTCTTAGACTTTAAAAAGAGAAAGACAGAGTTTGACTTGACCAGAGTGGTCAGTTGTTCTTCACATGTCACACTATTATTATTTATTAAATCCTAAAAAAGTTAAAATAAGTGAGTATTGTATGTATGCATGAGGGAGCTTCCTCAAAGAGCAGAGCTTTTCCTTCAGAATCTAACTGGATAACTATTTGCTCTAAACGCTTGATGTAAATGTCTCTGACTGAGTTAGATTCACTACACGGTTAAAACCAGCTAACAAGGGAATTATCAGCTGAATCTGCAGCTTCCCTCGGCTTTACGGAGCTTTACGGAGAGTTTCAGCTCACAGCTTCACTGATGTGGTTCCCTCTCTCCGCTTCCATAGCATTGTTTCCAGAGAAAAAGCTGTAAAAGCCAGCGTACTCTCCCTTCCCAACAGCAGACAGACACAGCTCCAGACTAACTGCTGGAAATACTGCAGCATTCAGCAGCTAAAGAGCCAGAGATTTCCCTAAAAGAGAGTCAGTATGGGATACAGCACACAAATATGACTCCAAATAATTGATTATGTTGCACTGGAACTGCTGGGTGTCCTGCTGCAGGGGCCAGGTCTGTCGGAAAGTCTGACATTTTGTGAAGCTCAACCCCATTGGGTTGTGTGATGCCATTCAAACCGTTGCGATATGACAGGGGCGGAGCTATGAGCGGTGGGTGGAGACCATCAGTTCTTAAACACAGAGACACAGACAGGAGTAAACACTGGTTGCTCTGCCCTCAATCAATGTACCGATGAATGCATCAATCCCGGAGCAGTAAATGGGTCACTGCAGCGGCGGAGGGCAGCAGCATCCTGCTTTCAGCTGCTCTGTTCCATTACACACACCGAGCCATGAATTATACAGAGCCGGTGAACGCATCTATTATTGAAGTGACGGGGGTTTGGATGAAGGGTGTGTGTGTGTGTGTGTGTGTGTGTGTGTGTGTCTGTGTGTGTGTGTGTCTGTGTGTGTGTCTGTGTCTGTGTGACTTGATTACGAGGTCTGCCGGGTCGAGCAGCTTTTTTGAGTCAAATTGCCAACATGCTTCTTCTCCTGTGGTAGATAAGAGAGCGTTTCCTGGCAGTGTTTGCTGTCATTGGGTTGTCATCTGACAGAGACATTACTGCTCACACACACACACACACACACACACACACACACACACACACACCCAAAAAACCCCTCCTGAGATGAGATGTGTTTTCTGCAGACAGATGAAGCTACAGTAAATATTTATACACAGTGCCTGTATGCCACTGCACTCTGCACACTGTATATGTGTTCATGCGTGTACTGTGGTTGTGTGTGTGTGTGTGTGTGTGTGTGTGTGTGTGTGTGTGTGTGTGTGTGTGGGCGGAGTGCTGGGCGTGGTCACACACTGTAGATTCCAGCTTTTAGGCAGTTTTTAAAGCTTAAATCTCTTAAATAATGGATTCTGGAACATTTCCAGGCTTGGTTTTTAATTAATAAATATATATATATATATATATATATATATAAAGACTAAAATAATGCTTCATTGGTTTATTTGTGAAAATTATAATAAAAAAATATTTTAAATCAAAGAATTAAATACAGCTTAGCTCTGAGTAGTCACTTCCTTCCAAACCAGAACCAACGCCCAACATGAAAATCAGCTGTCTGGTTAGTTGATTCGTCCTTTTCCTTCCAAAGATATTCAGTTTACAATAATGTAAAACCAGAGACAAGGAACTTTAAGGAACTTGTATTTTGTGTTGATTGGCAGGCGTTAAGAATAACTATAGAAACAGCTGTTGGTTTGTTTATGTTGGTTGTATAGAGGCATCAGTATGAAATAACTCCCTGAAACTTTGTGTTGGCTAAAAAACATGGCAGCTCCAACGAGCCGTTGAAGGAAACTACTGTAAGTCAGAGCTGTGCAGGATTAGAACAACCT
This sequence comes from Dicentrarchus labrax, assembly GCF_905237075.1. Classification (NCBI taxonomy): domain Eukaryota; kingdom Metazoa; phylum Chordata; class Actinopteri; family Moronidae; genus Dicentrarchus; species Dicentrarchus labrax. The sequence goes on from NW_026136716.1 coordinate 2,244,513, forward strand.
TCAGCAAATGTTAATAGCACACCAGGAAACAAGCAAATGAATGTTTTAATGAACAATATGAGAGGTTTTGTCCATGCTGCGGCTGTGGAGTATAACCCTCTTACCTCCACAGTGTTACTTATTCAAGAGCTAAGAGGAGCTGTCTTGTATTAAGCCTGATGGTAACGGCTGTCTGACTCCAGGGAATGGATTCTGAGAGCTTTCTAAAGGAAATGTAAAGTTTGGACCAACAGCAGCGATATGAATGATAGAAAACCATCTGAGCCCAGATGTGGGAATGAGGAGCGTATTAGTGGGGTGTCTGTTCAGATAAAGACTGTACTACTACGGAGGTCATCATCATCCTCTTCTTCATCAGAGCAGTGTAGGCGAATGCTGGCAGAATGCCGCTGGGACTCTTTGCAGCGTCGGGACTCAGTGTCATCACCTCCTCACTGAGCCCCGAGGCTCGAGGAAGACGAGGAGGGAGTGAAGGAGCAACGATGGAGGTGTTAGTCATCCAGTAGTGACCTCTTTCTCCTCCTCCTCCTCCTCCTCCTCTTCGCCATGACTTCTCTTTGAACTGACGTCCGCTCAGCTCCAGCCTCTTCTCCCCGTCTTCCTCTCTTTCTGCCCTGGGGGAGGAGGCTCGTCCTTGGTTTTTAGTTTTCTCTGTCTTTTATCCTCTCTTATCCTTTCTCCGGTCCCATGCTGACATTATTAAATGATTAAATCCAATCAGCATGTAAAACTAGTGATAGACTGATTAATTGTTCAGCCAGGCATCGGGAATATAATGAATTCTACACATTGACAGTGTATATAATGGATAGAGACTATGGGTCTGTGAAGTGAAGCCAACATGGGATTGTCTTAAACCTGCATTCTATGTAATGACCAGCAGGGGGCGGCTCCACTGGTTGCAATAACACACTGATACCATTCAGTCTTATGGAGAAATGAGATTATCTCTCAGTTGATTAATGAGCTCAGTAAACAGTTTCCTGATGAGTTTCTGGTCTCAGTCTCTAGTTTCAGTCTTCTTCCATACAGCATGATGTTCATTCAGTAACTGATGGTCCCATTTAGAGTAAAACAGACTATAAAGCCGGGTATGCTTTAGGGCGGGGCTACCATGGGACAAACAGCATTATAATCATTATAAACAATAAAGAAACAATGTGTTGTCTCCCTGCAGGCCCTGAACGGCTTCATCCTGGTGGTGACTGCTGAGGGAATCATCTTCTTCTGCTCTCACACCATCCAGGAATACCTCGGCTTCCATCAGGTAAAACCTCCTCCTCCAAGTGGCCTTTCTCAACCCACCAGCACACTCTCTTTCAAAAATACCCCATTACACACATGCTTTTACTAATGTTTGTGTATTATTTTATTGATTATGATTGAATATGTTGTGAATTATAAGGAATTAGCTTTTAGTCACCGTAGTGGGGACTGCTGAGAGGCAGAAAGGTGGAGTTAATGAGCACAGTTGATTCATGTTGAGCTTCCAGAGAGCAGCAAGTGAACGCATCGGGCCCTGAGGACTGAAACAAATGCACATATGTAGCAAGAGGTTTAATTCAGTTGGCTTCACAACAAAGCGCCACTGCCTCCAGTCCATGTTGAACAATGTGAATATCAAATTACACAAAGTCTGTCTGTCTGTCTGTCTGTCTGACACACTCATCTAAACACAGTCACTGTACATCACCATACTGTGCACAATCACACATCTTGCCACACTGTCCCTGCCTGGTCAGGGTGTAAACTGGCTTTCACCCCTCATCCCCCCCCCCCGTCCACCTTAGGCACGTCACCACTCATTTGCCAAACAAACCCAAATCTGCAGTGAAACAGCGTTTGGAAACAACACTACGCAGAGCGGCACCCAAACATAGGGTGTCAGCAGCTGTTGTGACACCCATAAAATAAGACACAACTGAGGAAGAAGCCAGAAAAAAGAGAGAGAAGAGTTAAATTAGACAACCATCATACAAAAAGAATACATATAAGGTCTTAAATCACAAATAAAAGTGTCATACAAAAGCTGTTAGACAGTAAAGCTCTAAAATATATAAAAGGAGAACCATAAAACTCAAGCTTGAGGGCAGCTTTAAGGTATTTCCATGTAAAAGCTGCAGAGTACCTGAAACCAGTTCTGTCAGAATGAGTACATATCGAAGGTTAAATAGTTATTGTTCCTCCGGTTACAACATTTGAATGAGAGAAGAGATGTAAGGGAGCTTTATGATTGGAGGAGGGACAGTCGGAGGGAACGAATCCTCAGGACACTGGGCTCCTTCTCCGAGATGTCAAAACAGTCCCAGGGGTTGTTTGATTGTCTAATTGTCTTGTGCTAAGCTAAAGTAAGCACTGGCACTAGCAACTACTAGCTTAGCACAACCACTGCTTGAGCAAGTCCACATAAATCCCAAACACACTTAACGAGAACAATAGCTCCCGCTCTCATTCTGCGGTTTGAAAAGTATTTCACGTAACACTTCTGCCTGTCAAAATTCCTTTTTTGGTGACCCGAGTTTGACCTCGCCGACACTGGGAAGGTGGTCCCAGTCTGGTCCTCAGCCAGGTCATGCTGGGTCTGGACGACAGATATCAGGGTCACAGCAGGTCTTTGGCTTTGTTTCAGCTATTTGAATCAAATGTTTAGTGACACTTGATTTCTTTTGGCACCACTTCAAGGCAAACGAAATCAAACGCACCCCTCAGGGTAGCTGCTGACAGTAACCGCTTTAACTAAATATCTGCATTAACTTAGGATTGTATTAAAACAGGTTACACTCTGTGTTTAAGAAGACGGATTCAGACTCAAACTATGTTTTCCTTTCAGACCGACGTGATGCACCAGAGTGTGTTTGAGCTGATCCACACTGAAGACCAGCAGGAGTTCAGGAGCAACCTGCACTGGGCCCTCAACCCCCCTGCTGGCCTCGGACCCCCCACGGATCCCTCAACAGGTCTGTCAACTGAAGATACACCCGGTTCATTTCAGCAGTGTGTCCATGCTGTGTGTGATGTGCCGGTGCAAGAAAAAGCTTTTAATAAACAGAACAGCATTTCCGAATGAAAGCATCAACAGAGAGCAGAATGAAGGAGCAGACAACCGGCACACAGACATGCAGGTTCAGGTTCAACAGCAAGGTTCAGGTTCAACAGCAAACATAACAACGGGCGTGGCCTAACACAGAACTCTATAACTCACTGCTGGTTTCACTAGATAACACCATCACAGTTAAGGGTGCTCTGATTGATCGTAATCGGCCAATATTCGGTCTAATTAGTTTCATCTGTATAAACGCAGATCAGAAGAGGAGAGAGTGGAGCAGAAAGTGGCAGGACGGGGCAGCCGGTGTGTGTGAGACAGAAGCTACACTATAAACATATAGGTGACGCTCGGAGCACCCTGAAGGTGTTTCAGATTAAAAGCCTTGCTTCTTTTTGCCCTTCTGAATCTGAACTGAGGTCAGAGAAGAGGCGAGAAGAGGTGACCTTTAACTGAAGCCTCCTGAGATGAGGTCTAAATGTTACAGCACACACACACACACACACACACCACCTTTACTAACACAGTGCGCACACACAAACACAACAGTGGACACACCAGCAACTAAGACAAACTCACACAGTTGCTTTCATCAGCACACACACACACACACACACACACACACACACACAGACTCCTGTCATTTTGCATTAGGTCCCAGTTGACAAGATACACACAAACAACACGTCAAGGTCAAGTTGTCGTCCGATGTACAGTTTGTTTTTAGCAGCTGACGTTTTCCACAATCTCATCATCTCCGTACAAATCATAATAAAATAAAAATAAAATGATCTTTCGTGTCGTCAGATGGAGACTCGGTGTCGACCTCCTCCTGCCCGGTGAGCTACAACCCAGACCAGCTTCCGCCTGAAAACTCCTCCTTCCTCGAGAGAGGCTTTGTCTGCCGCTTCCGCTGTTTGTTGGACAACTCCTCCGGCTTCCTGGTAGGACTCAAATTTCCATTCAGTTTAATGCAGCAGCCCGATCAAAATACACACACACAGTTTATAGGAAGAAAGAGAAACACAACTTAGATTAGCAGGTTTTAACTATAGTGATAGTTACTTATAAACACTTTCCCAAATAAAGTGGTAAATGAATCCATATTTGAGGTTTGTGGTGTTTCCAGGCCTGTTGTTGCTGCTGGCAGTATGGCGTGCCACCTCAGAGTCCCTCAAGGATCAGAAGCTACCATTTACTCCTGTAATCCGCCTTAAGAGAGCCTCGGGGTCGTGGGGAAAAGAGCCTTAATCCTCCCACCACCCACAGGAGACGAGAGCAGAGGGAGAACTTGCTTAGTCAGACCGGCCACTGCTCCACTAAGACCATTAGCTGCAGATGGAGTTCAGTGGCAGAGCAAATCCCTCAAACCTGCTGGGAAAACTGGGGCAGGGTCGCCCATGAGCAAGGCACTTTACACCCATTGTCCTGACATTTAACAGGCTAAACAATTAATCACGGACAGACTGATTGATAATGACAATAATCATTAGTGGCTGCAAAGGGAAGCTGCTGTTAGCTAGATACCAGAACCAGAACCGGGAGACCTGGTAGTGTAAATGTGGGACAGGCTTTGGCTCGTTGGCGAGAGCTCGGTGAAATAAAAGGCTGCAGACTGGCTGCCAATTCCTCGACGTTTGGCTGTGTTAGCAAAGTCGCTGACTTGGTAGTTTTTGATCATAAATTATGAAATCATAACACATGTACAGTTGTTCATATTGACCACAGTTGTATTGCAACCGGGGCGCCAAATCACAACAGTGAGAAGCTTCAGGGCAATCACCTATTATCATATTATTATTGTTTAACAATGCGGTTGAGGGCGGGGACTCACCTCTTCATCAATAAAAGAAGGTTAGGATGATTAGGGTTGTTTTTGTGTTGTTTCTTCTTCAAGCATGTTAGGGATTCATCGTCTTGCTCATGAACACTCCAGCGGTGAAGGGCTTCGAACCTGCGTCTCTCTGTCCTCCCTCCCAGTGCGTTTGCGTGAGCAGTAAGCCAGGTCTCTGCTTCCGTCTACCGGTCGCTATGGCTTTGTTTTTTTAATCCCTCCTGCTATTCAGGGCTAGATTCCTGACATCACGGCTGCAGGCCCTTAAACCCACCAAGGTCAATTAACCACAGCTAACAGAGGAGGAGGTGGGGGTCCCTCACACGAGATGCCACAGGGTGAGAGGAGCAGGCAGGAGAAAGTGTTTTCAGGTTGTTGCAACACTTCCCTGATGGTTGTTGATCCAACAGTTCACTCAGTCTTTGTGAAGAAAGTGTTTTCACTGTCAGACAGACGAGAAGGATGGTGTAATGAAATCAAGTGAAAACAAAACAGGCCAATGTTGAGGCTAAGTGTCTACATGCAATTAGTTGCTAGCTCCAAACAACCCCAGAAAACAAGAAATACAAAGTCTGTATGTGCTCCAGATGTTTGGCCTCTTCTAATGTCTGCCTGTCAGATATTAAGGCTTAAAGACAGCGTTTGTAGCAGGGTTGGTGACTGCAGGGGGATTCTGGGTAGAGCAATTTGTGTCATTCAGTGCAGATTAAAGGAGACGACACCCTGCGTGCTGGTCGGCTCACTTTGATTAGGCACCAATCTTCCTCCTCAAAAAAGTTCAACTGTTGGATAAGAGAAGAAAGGTTTGGCTGGCTGGATATTTAGCTCTATTGCTCATTCCACCTGCCCAGAGACTGCAGGATAGCTAAAGCAGCACATTTACATTAATGTCTGTTGTCAAAATCACAGAGGTCTGGAGGAATTCAAGAACAGGAGTTGGTTAGAAAAAGGAGGTGCTCTCCTGTAAAGGATACTCACAGCCAGTCAAATTACTTCACTGCTTCTTATTGTAAAACGAGCACTCTGAGCCTCATCAGTGATTCTAACATGTAGAAAGCACAGAAACTCCACAACAGGTCCATCAAACATTAAATGCTGTTTTTAAAATCGTGTACAGTGAGTCATGTGACCAGAGGGAGCGTAGCTGGAGGGTTTCCAGTAAGAGACACCAGTGTACCCAGTGTGTTTACAGTGTACTGAAGTGGTATTCCTGTCTACGTTACCCAGCAGGATAAATAAGACTAATGGTGCTCGACAGGGAGAAAAGAAACAGCACTCACCCGTCTGCTGTGGAAGCTCAGAGGGAAAGGAAACATCATCTTATTCGTGATCTGTTGACATGAAATCTGCATGTGCTTTCCTCTCAGGCGCTCAATATCCAGGGTCGACTCAAGTTCCTCCACGGTCAGAGCCAGAAGCAGTGCGACGGCGAGACGAGTACCCCGCCTCAGCTCGCCCTGTTTGCCATCGCCACACCCCTCCAGCCTCCCGCCATCCTGGAAATCAGGACGAGGAACATGATCTTCAGGACCAAACACAAACTGGACTTCACACCCATGGCGTGTGACGCAAAGTACGTCCTGCTTACATAAAGGGTTGTTTATTTGTTTATTTAGTTCAGTTTGTAATTGTTGTGTGTATCTGCTGGATTTACAGGGGTAAAATTGTTCTGGGTTACACCGAGGCAGAGCTGAGAGTTCGAGGTTCGGGTTACCAGTTCATCCACGCTGCCGACATGCTGTACTGCGCCGAGAATCACGTCCGAAGTAAGTGACAGCTGCTCGTAGTCTGCTCGGCTTACACAGGTGACTTCATAGTCAGTGGAGCACGACAGAGACAGGAAGGTTACTGGTGAAAATCACAGGAAGGACTGGGATGAAAATATGGGTAGAGAAGGTAACGCAGACCTCCGCTGACAACCCCCGCCAAGGAGCTGTTGGGCAAGACAGCGAAGCTTCAGCTGCTCTCCACCCACCGAGGATCAGTGTGTTCAGAATGAAAGTGTACTGACCCCGTCTCATGTTGGGCTCAACGTTACATTTGTAACACATGCAACAAACAAGCAAACAAACACTGTGTGTGTGTGTCTGCTATTGACTGAGAAATCTCCGAGCGAGAGTCAAGTGTCCTACTTAGCTTGTGTACCGGATGACCCGGTTAGTTGTAACCATGGCGCCCTCATCGCACTGCTACCAGACACGCTCACACACACAAAGGCGCATACTATATGCAGGTAGTCATGCATATAGAAGCAGAAATACATGCATATGCATTTGGAAACGTACAACAGAGAGATACATACATGTTCATATCGCATTAATGCACACACAGATGGGAAGTCAGGTAGACAAACACAAACTGAATCCACATAATTATAACACATGATGCCATTTTAAAGATATTACTGTTGAACATTAGGATTAGGGATGCAATGTTTGGAATTATTATTATTATTATTAGGACCAGAAGTGTGCAAACATATCACTAACGTCTGAAGTCACCATGGTTACGAAGGAGTAAATGTCCAATTTACTGTTTTTCCTGTCATGTAAGTAACATTACTCAGTATTTTGGCCCAGCTGGAGAATACAGACATTTACTCCTGTAATCCCTCAGATTATGAGTAAAGTAAAACAAAATGAGGCCACAGATACGTACACCAGAAAACTCACTGCTCATTAGCTGTCATTTGTTTTGTAGTTGGACCACAGTTTCAGGGAGAATGAACAATCTGTGAGCTATACAGTTCCTAACTTTCTAACCATGACCCTTCTTCTTCAGGACAAACGGAAGGGTTTGTCCACAGACATAAATATTGCAGTTCCTTCTGAAGGTCAGCAGCTCAGAGCTTTTACTGCTAAAAATATGCAGCACCAACAGAAACTGTGAAACAGATCCCAAAACTCAAATCTGTGCACTGTTTGTTGTTTCTTACTTTTTCATTTGACAATAAAAACTGCAAGTATTTAGAGTTTACTGAGGAGCAGCACCGCAGTGCCTGCATACTATAATATACTATAATATATTATAATATTCTATATTTAAAGTTTCATACTAGGGTTTCTGAAACTGAAAAATCTCACGTAACATTACATAATTATCCTGTCAAGTTGATCAGCATACTTCCCAACCTCCAGACATCAGAGCCTGAATTAGGAGAGCAAACCCAATCAGGGTGTTTCCTCAGGTTACACGTGTTACCATTTTTACATTGTGAATTAAACAGTGTGCTGACTCACTGTGACTCAAACGAACTGCAGGCACTCTCTCTCTTTCTCTCTAAACTCTACCGAACTCTGTCACCCTTATGTGCTCTCACGTACCGACATTTGGCACTAATTGCTTTAATGTGAATCTGTACTCGGTAGACAGGACAGAAACACAACCTGCCCCACAATTACACACAGACAGACACAACACTGAGCTGTGGAGATGACATATTGGGGGAAGAGGGATGTGATGTCTGTGTGTTGGTCTGCTGAAGTGTGTGCACACAGGACTTGTAACATGTGCATGTAGCCGAAGTGAACATCAGCATGTAGCCTCCATCACAGCAGCACGCCCGGCTGAGCAAATGCAGTGTGAGTGCGTGCACACTGCGGGGCGTACGGAGGGTAAACAGCAGTGACACAGAGCCAACAATGTCATATGTGATTCCAGTGATAAAGACGGGCGAGAGCGGCCTCACCGTCTTCAGGCTGCTCACCAAGGACAACCGGTGGAAGTGGGTCCAGGCCAACGCCAGGCTCGTTTACAAGAATGGGAAGCCAGACTATATCATCGCCACCCAGAGGCCCCTGGTGTAAGTGGACGACGTTTCCAGCTTGATTTTTGAGTTTTAGCTGATTTATCTGTTCATTTCTTCTCTGTAACATGTATTTCCACAGGGACGAGGAAGGAGGGGAACACCTGAGGAAGAGATCAATGCACCTGCCCTTCACCTTCGCCACCGGAGAGGCGATGCTCTACCAGACCAGTTATCCACTGCATGGCTTCCCTGATTCCTTCCAGGGCAAAGCCAAAGGTAGCAAGTCCAAGAAGGGCAAACTGGACAAGAGCTCTTCAGATGACCTGGACCCAAAGTCCCTGCTGGGGGCGCTGATGAGCCAGGATGAATCCGTGTATGTCTGCCAGCCGGACACGGAGCCCAAGATGTCGTACCACAGCAGCCTTTATAGCGAGCAGCAAGGTGACAGCAGTTCCGGTGGCTTGTTAAGTGGCGACAGCTGGCACATCGTATCGAACGGGGAGACGGGGACATGCAACAGCAAATCCTCTAGTTATGACCCACTGCTGGCCACTTTGGACTCTCTGTCCCTGGATGGAGAAGAAACGTGCTCTAATAGTGAGCTCTTTAGCGCCCTGGAGAACCTTGGTCTAAATGCTGAAGACCTGGAACTGCTGCTGCTGGATGAGCGGATGATCCAGGTAGAGCTGGACCCCAACCACATCCCAACACTTGGTGACCTCCTCACAAACAACGAAATCCTCTCCTACATCCAGGATTCACTGCAGAGTGGGACCGATGGGGAGGAACAAGGAGACAGTGGTGGATTTGAAGCTTCCACTTGTCCACCAAACCCAGACTCAGCCCAAAGCGTCCCCCAGCAGCCACAGGCGTGCCTCACATCTGCTGTCCCACCAGCACTTCCCAGCAGCAGGCAGCCCATCATCCAGCTGTCGCAACAGATGCAGCAACACATCAGCGCAGGCGAGCTGGTGAAAGCTCAACCGGGGCAGATCCAGCCTGTCTCCCAGCCTGGAACAGTCGACACCAAGATTTCAACTGGGATTCCCAACGGTCACTGGGTGCTAACCACAGAGAACCACTGTCACCCCAACAACCACGCCCATCATGATCCCCCACATACTGTACTCAAAGCCCCGCAGATGAACGGCGAACCTCTGAACTCACTTCTGGAATCGAGTCACCAGTGGCAGCTTCAGCAGGACCAGCACTCGGTCCACCTCCGGTCCCACCAGCAGGGAAGCAGCCAGAGCGCTTTGCCGCCTGGCTTCCAGAATCAGCTCGGACTGACAGCTAACGGATCTTACATCTCAAACGGACACACAGCCTTTCCACCGAACGTGGAGGTCGGCCACACGGGTTACAGCATCTCCAGCAGGGCACATCCAGGTGGCGCCGTGCTGAACGGCGTGAGCACACCAGGCGTTTGTCACTACCAGAACTTGGTGTCCACCGCGCGGCCCTACCAGCTGCAGGGTGACCAGAAACACCAGCAGCAGCAGATGTTGCAGCAGACTCAGGTTTTGCCCCAGTGTCCCACCCAGAGCTCTGCACTGGAGTTAGAGCATTTATTGGGTCTGTCCCAGCCACAGCACAGCATGCAGTCATCAGAGACCTACAGCGTGTTCAACGCAGCCACACAGGGCTCCACTCACAGCAAGGTAAGATGCCAACTGGGGTTACAGGATGCAAATAGGGATTTATTGTTAACTTAAATTATTTAAAAAAATTTAGTTTTTTTTAAAGTAAAAAATTGGATAAAACCTCCTTACTGAATATTTATTACGAATTAAAAAATTTGACTTATCTGCTTCATCAGGTCTGTTTGGGTTTGATCAGATCTGCCCTGAGAAGTCATCAGAGTGAGAAGATGGTTGACTAAAATATGCTTTACCTTCTTCAACATGTTGCCATCTTCCGTCTGTCGTCACAACATGTAATTATTGAATCTTCAGTCAGAGAGTTAAATTCAGGGCAGCGGTGATGTGTGTAGGCTTTCCTGCCCTGCAGCAACTTTAATTAAACACAGACGTTGGAGGGTAATGTCCTATTTAAAAGACATCCTCACATAATGCTAGTGCCATGAAAACAGGGCTTATGCTGCAAGGGTAGAAATACTTCCCCCTCCCATAACAGTCAGCCTGAAAATGAACCTCACTAAGACCTTCTGTCCTGTGTCGGCTCTATTCTGTCTCTCTCTTTTCCTTCTTCCCATCTCAAAATGACGAAAGCTGCCAGCTCTCCTCAAAACTGTTTGGTCTGTGAACCCGAGTCTTGATTCCAGCCCACTGACGAGGCCTGAAGTCTTTGTTGCCCTCAAATATCAGTGAACATCAACAAACCGAGGGCTGCAGAATCTACAATCCCAACCCTTCAACGCCGCGCTGTTCTCTTTCACTGTCATGGAAATGGATTTTTTTCCGAGTCAGCACACAGAGGCCTCGGGCCGGCGTGGAGCTCAGTGTAAACTGTGATGATGCGACCAGACATGCCATGTAAATAAGACAAGGGGGAGATTGGTCAGAGCGCCACAGTCTGACAATAGAGTGCACTGGAATCTATCGCAGTAGAGTAAGACAACAACACTGCGTCTGTAGATAACATTAGGCAATGCCTCATTTGCATATTTAAGCATAAAAGCACAAAAAGTAATTGTCATAATGTAAGTTATCAGCTGGGAAAGTTTCATGGCAATATCTATTCTAATCTTAATTAATCTAATCTCAACACATCATATACTTTTCTTTTTTAAATATCTGCTTTTGGTCAGACAAAACAATTAGTACATCCTTTAGGAAGTTGTGATGGGCCCTTTTACAGATTTGTGAGAATATAATCTATAATATATCAGTAATTAGAGTAATCATTAGCTGCTGCCCTAATAAAATGAATGTCTGCTATATAAGCCATTGATGCACTGTTGGAACTCAGTATTAACTCCCAGTAACATTATGTGGGTTGGTTAATGAGACTGTAATGTTCAGGGGAAGCAGGAATTCATCTTTAAAGTCCAACACAAACGTTTTCCAGTAATGACAGAGCAGCAGCGAGGGCTGGGGAATGTCATCCTGAAAACACTCATCAGAGTACAAAGAGGCACGTAGCTGGAGGTCGAGAGAAATTCCCATCGTAAAACATAACGAGGTAATGAGACCTCAACGCTGCCAGATCTGAGCACCTCTGGGTTTCTGCTGCGTTGTTAACTTAGCTGTGAATATACAAACTCTAACAAGCAGGATACAAACATAATAAAGCTTAAGTTATGTGAAAATGTCTGCTGTAGTTTAAACCAACAGAACATCATCCATGTTACATATTTACGACTTATTATTAAGAGGATGATTTGTCTCATAGTAATGAGTAATGGCTCTCTATATATTATATTTTATATATATTAGATATATTCTCCTGTGTTATAGTTATGAGCCATCTGTCTCTTCAAGCATGAAGAGCATCGCTTGTGTTTAGAGTGAAAAACAAACTCATATTTCATTATATCTCCTTTGTTATTGTACGAGAGAATAAAAGGCAAAGAGGCAGTAGTGAGAAAGAGTACAATAATGAATAGAAGAAGGTCGGGATGGGACACGGTCGGCCCCGGAGATGGCCCGACCCCGGCAGGCATCCATTCATCCCCGCCTCATTCAGCCTCCTCTGTTATTCTTCAGGGTCACTGACTGTTGCTGAAAGAAAAATACTGGCAGGCTGGCCAGTCAAGCATGAGCGCTGCTGACCTACAATTTGACTGTCATCATTACCTAATGCTGTGAGCGCAGGACGGGGGGGGGATGCCTCAGAGTCTATACTCAGCACAGATAGAAGCACTGTTGGAGTTAAAGTCCATATGTGAGAGACATATACTGTCCTCTGTATGAAGGTGAATTAGGGAAGGACTGTGGATCAATAATAGAAATACATAAAGACACAGCTAATTACTCATAAACACTTATTATATATAATTATTATTATGTATTAGCATGCTATGCTGATCCTAAATGCTCATCATCAGTTTCACTATGATTTAACTGGTTATTCTAGTGGATGCTCTGTCTGTGTCTCTGTGTCTCCATATCTGCTCACTGAACACCGGCTGCTCAGAGCTTCCTGCCTCACCCCACCTGCTCCCCCAATTATGGCGCCATAGCTACTGTACATACACATACACAGAGGAGTCTGTAAAGGCTCACGTCGCCTGCAAGGTCTTTTTCAGGGCAACATTTTCATTAACGGCAGTTTCATTACAGTTTTTTTGACCTCTTTGTATTTTTAAGTGATTTCTAAATCAAACATCTAACCATAAGAAATTGTGATAAAAATACAACCATACCAGTATTTTCCTTAAAATGTGACCACTTGGTTTTTCAGTTGGAGAACGGACGCCTCCTCAGCGCCACCAACGCGGCGGCGTACATCAGAACGTGTCTGATGCCCAACGGAAATGGAGTGGCGACAGGCGAAATCCCCGTCTCCTGCCCAGACGAACTCCCCGTCCTGCAGGACCCCCAGAAATCTGGATTCTTCCTCTGAAAGGATGATAGCAGAGTATAAGAGGAGGCTGGAAGAGAGAAGGTACAGAAGGAACAGAAGAAAGAAAGAAACTATTCGATACGCCCACATTATTTTTAAACTCTCTTTTCCAGAAAGGACTTCAGGTTCTCTTTGTTTCGACATCACACCAACGAGAGGAAGAAGTTCCTTCATCTGGAACACTGCGTATTATAATATTGCTCGTTGTGCACTCACTGAAATGTTCATTTTTCTGTTTGGATCAATTTACGGGCGTTTCCGCTCCCGAGTCCAAATTCCTCACTATCTGATCTGTATATACACGGTTAAAGTCCTGAAGACGCTGAGCAGCGCCGGTTGCTTTGGTGCGGTCCAAAGGATCTGTTTATGTGTGTAGTCCAGTGCTGACACTGAAATAACTTAAATTCCAGCTCAGACAATCAGTATGTTCATGTTTTAAAGGTCGTAGCGCCGTGTAATAGGACAGAGTCAGCACTGGACTATTCAGTGGATCCTTCTCATTACTCAGCGTTTCTAAAGCAGACTGTACGTTTCCTGCTCTGCAAGTAGCTGTTGGTTATAAGCTTGTTTACGTCTGAAACAATATTCAGTGTATTTAAATGTCAGATTATCGTCAGTGAACCAACCAATGGCTGCCAGGAAAGTATGGAACTACCTTTAAAGACTCTGTATGCTTTAGAAACTGGTCAGCAGTTATGAGAAGATAAATGTGTTGCAGTTAATGAAGAGTTTTAACTTTCTAGCAAGATAAATGTTTGGTGGATTCAAGGACGAGCTGCTTTCATTGGTGAACTCACCACTCCACACGTCTGCTAGCAGTCTGCTTGTTGTTGTTCCTAACGCGGGAATGTCGATGCTTTGTGTTTGTGTGTGAAGAACCGAGGGAACGTTGATACAAACAGCCGTGAGATTTGGACTGAACGCACCAACAGATTCTTTAAACGTCAGTGTTTGTTTGTCGGCTGTGTGTAGAAGACCTGTCGGGGTTTAGTAGATGTCGTTGGTGCTTTATACGTCAACTAAACAGCATTTCATTCTTATAGTTAATATTGTTGAGATGAGATTCAAACGGATGGTAAAAGGTTCAAATCAGAAGGAAAGAGTTATTATTTGTTGCCGCTGCCGCAGAGAAGGAAGCGTCGTTGGTCCTCATGCTGCATTTTAGCCTCTTTGAGGTTTACAATGATGATGTGCACTTAACATGTATGACAGACATAATCAGAAAGGGTCTGATGTGTCTGTCAGTGGCACTGAAATCAAACATAAAAAAGCATTTTTGTTTCCTGACCGGAGACAGTGTGAAAATGTCCCATTAATGCCTTGTCTCGGCGGCCTCGGCCAGTCGGACTCCCTCTTACTTTATCCTGCAGTCGTGCCGTGTGGGGGAACACTGAGTGCACTTACATTCACACAGTTACCCATTAAGGACCTAATTGTAAATAATAGATTACAACTGAAGGCCGAAGAGGAAGCGCATGTAAGTATTTCTCAAGTTTTGTTTCCCTGTGATCACAAAGAAGTGATGTGTGGAAACCTGTCTAAGGTAAAGCCACAGTGGGAACTTCCCAGTTGCTCCGTGATCAGTCGTTTTATTTACAGACTCAAACCAAACCATGCTAGCTCGGCACAAGCTGTGAGTCCCAACAGTTCGTCCTTCCAGGAGACATTCAGCTTCCATTAAATCATAGTTTACCGCCTTCTATCGTAGCATCAGAATAGACACTGTGACAGACGATGCTGTACACGCTGCTCCACTATTTACAGTCTGTGTCTACTCCCCAGACTTCCTCCTGATCTCCACTAAAAACAATCCCAACCTGCTGATGGTGCGTTCATGTCATCTCAGATTAACCGTAAAGAACAGATGCAGCTTCTTACTGGAAATGATTGTGTAATTAACTTAATTAATAATGATCTTATAGAATATGAACCATTGCTGTAGATTAAACATACATCAGATATTAATAGTCAAACACTGACAGGGAACATTTTACTTTATTATTTATTTAGCTTCCATGTTGGGTGTCATTAGTTTCATAAAAATCTATATTATCAGTTTATTTACTTTTATAAAAAGTTGTGCTGTCACTGTTTTTGTCTGATTTTAACCTCTTTACTATATAAACAAGCTCAGTTCTGATATGACATGAACGCAGTGTTACTCACATTTAAAAGACAGAGAGGACGCCGGAGGGTGGACGACAGATTGGACAGAAGTTAGCATTTAGCACCGACTCAAAAACCAAATGAGAAACATGTGAACACACGTGTGTCTGCAGTTGCTCCGTCGTTGAATGTCTTGTGTAAACAGTAAAGGCGTTTGAAACACGAAGCTTTTATTTCACTACAAAAAGGTGCTTAAAAGTGATGAGTCAGCATTGGTAGCGTTAGCTGATGACAAACGTCACGACGACGAAATGCATTTACATTGTTTTGTTTTTGCTATTTTTTTTGTAAACTGACTTTTCTTATAAAACAGATTATTTAAACCAGTTATGAGATCAAATGCTGTATGAAAGATAACAATTATATAAATCATTTTCCAAGGCGCTTTAAAAAAAAAAGGTTGTATGTGTATATAACTGTGTTTTTTAATGGTTTTGTTGCAAGCACTACTTTAAATCACTCTTCTTACAAACTCTTTCTCCTGCACTGAAAGTAGTCTTGTAGAAAAAAAGCATTTTATGACTCCATGTTGTATGAATATTGTGTGTTTTCTCTCTATGTCATGTTTGAAGACGCCTGTTTACACCTGGCATTAGGATCAGATCTCTAAACGCTGTTACCCTACCGCTGAGCGTCTGTCACTGAGCGGCTCTCATCCTTCAGAGGCAGAACATTCAGTTCACAAACAAACAGCCGGCGATATTCGTCCAATCGCCCAACCTTAGTGTGCATCTGTGGTCAGACCACCCCAGGAAGTGGTTTGAGGGATCGGCTCTCAGTGCGTCTCGGTGGTCGTTCACACTGTATTTAGACACATTTTAATACCCGGTGTAAACAGGCTCGTAAGCTCAAAACAAAATGGTGCCATAAGGGTAAGTCAGGCCACTCCCTCGTTCAGTAAATAAAGAGATATAACACTTTACATCAACATCTAAAATCTTTTCCTGACCTTTTAGTATCTTAAAATCCACTTTGTCCACCAGAAAACATTTAAAAGTGATTGTTAATCGTTTCATATTTTTCAAACTCAACGTTGGAACCAAACTCTCCGTAAGCTGTTTCGTCGTGGTTCTTTTATTTCTTTTCTTTTTTTAATGCCACAGACTTTATTTTGCTACTTTTATCACTGAAGGTTGTAGTTGTATGTAAACAAATGTTTTTAAAAAATGCAGTTTGTCTTTGAGCCGTGTGTTGAAATGTGCTCTTGGATCCTGGAAATAAAGGATTTGTGCAATCACACTGAATCGCCTCCTCTTTTCTTCCTGACTGCTGTCATTGTGCTGAAGTCTCCTGTCTTTTCAGAGCCTGACACTCCCTCACCTGCCCACCAGGGGTTCCTGTAGTTCCCCACCACAGCCATCACCTGACCTGCTCACCAGTCCTCCCCGCTGTTGCCCGTTCATTCCCCTATCGACCCTTCAGCCAGTGTGCAGAGTAGCCAGCTTTTGCCTCCTGCTGAGTCAGCGTGTGGGTTTGAACTCTGAGTCAGGAAGAAGTGAGTGAGTAAGAAATAGCTACGGTAAGAAAAGATTAAAAACATGTTAAGATGAGTCGTTAGAATAATGGCTGACACACACTGCGGGTTTATGAAGACATACACACCAGAAGCTTTACAGTCTTTCACCCTCCATCCAGATAATGTGTGGAATCTGACTGTAGTCATCTCCAGGTCTCCAGGTCTCCAGGACTGTAGTCATTTCCAGGTCTCCAGGACTGTAGTCATCTCCAGGTCTCCAGGTCTCCAGGACTGTAGTCATCCTCTCAGGTCTCCAGGACTGTAGTCATCTCCAGGTCTCCAGGGCTCCAGGACTGTAGTCGTCTCCAGGTCTCCAGGTCTCCAGGTCTCCAGGACTGTAGTCATCTCCAGGTCTCCAGGTCTCCAGGACTGTAGTCATCTCCAGGTCTCCAGGACTGTAGTCATCTCCAGGTCTCCAGGACTGTAGTCATCTCCAGGTCTCCAGGTCTCCAGGACTGTAGTCATCTCCAGGTCTCCAGGACTGTAGTCATCTCCAGGTCTCCAGGACTGTAGTCATCTCCAGGTCTCCAGGACTGTAGTCATCTCCAGGTCTGGGTAATTGTGTTTTAAGGTGATTATTCACTAATGAAATGCAATGACATTGCTATGAATATATATAATATATATCTCTCTGCCGACAGAGCCTCCTAAATTAAGGAAAATAATGTGAGTATAGTCTACTTGGTCTTTGTGGACTTTGTGGTAACTTAACATCGAGCTATTAGTCCTCGGATGTCAAATGTGGTCTGAGAGAAGTCTTGAATCTGGAAAAGTATAAACTTGAAATGGTAAATGTGAAGGAAGCCTGGTGTAAAGTTTAACAGAGTGAAAATAAAGTTACAGTCAGTACTCTGGTGGACAGACTGATACCAATCTGTCTGTAACTGTATCGCCATATATCTTTACATTCCTAACCAAACATCAGTAAGAATAAAAACACACACATGAACAAGTATTAGTCGATGTCTCCGGAAGAAAAACCAATGAGGTAAAGTCCAGCCTGAGCTGCATCATGGGACCTCAGAGATTTTACAATCTGAAGTGACGCACGCCACCAACAACCTGAGGATGCTTTTAGCTGCTGTCACTGAACAGTCCCACAACACACACACACACACACACACAGTATTGTCCATTTCCACACCTCCGTTCTTTCGCTTTTTGCACCAGCGGATGTGTGAAGTCGCGCCCGGCCAAAAGCAAACAAACACACTGATACCCGAGGCAAACAAGGATTACTGAGCCATAGCATAAACTATCTCCCCCACAACTTAAACACATTCTGATCTCCAAGTTATTTATATTTATATATTCTATTATAAATATATATATATTTCAGTCCACAAAGAGGGATTCACCGCGTTAAAAATCAAACATCCCTCATCCTGGTGGGCTGACAGAAAAAGAGGTCAAACAGGATCCATTTTGTTTTCTTTGTGCTCTGAAGCTTCTGAGCTGCAGTTCTTCTGAAGTGATTTCTACCTCAAATGTTTCCCCTGAAGCTCAGATTTCTGCATCCTGGAGATCAAAATTCATTCAGAAAACGATCTCACAAATAAAAGCCTGTCTGTTGAGCTGCAGACAGTAAATATCAGCAGCCAGAGAGCTGCACATGAAGGCTTCCTCTCCGAGTGCACAACGCTGTCTGCTGCTGACTTTACATCTTTAATGACCCGCCCAAATCATTTATGAGAGTTTTTCTTCTCCCGCAGTCTTCAGCCGGTTAACTTTGCCTGCTTGTGACGTGATCAATCATCCAAGCAAGATGTTGTGTGTCCCACTTTAGCTTCCTCGGGACGCTGCGTCACATAGCCCGCTGCCACAGGCCCGCCGGCGACGCCCGCTGGGAGAGCTCAGAGCGTGCCCGAGAGCAAGGATGATGTTGTTGTGTTGGTCACTGAGATAACAGCATTGCAAGCTGCACCTAAAAACCACAAAGAAGATGACTCAGTGTTAAAATCTAAAACAACATTTAGATCTAAAATGATCATCACTTCCTCTTCCTGTATTCAGTGTTTTTAAAGTATCTCTGTCCCCAGCCTCAAGTGGAGCCAAATGGAAGACTGCACTGACACCTATTGGTGTTCACTCAGGAAATTGTTAATCCATACAAAGTGCTGAACAGTAAAGAAGGTCCATAAAGCCAATAAAAGATATATATATATAAATATAAATATGTGGAGAACAACCCCACACGGAGCAATAACACAAACAGTTGGTAAAAGCTGATGAGTGGAACAAATAATCCAACCTAAACTGATTCTTTTAGCCTCATAATCAGACTAAATTCCCATTTTGTTTAATTTCCTGTTTGACTGCAACCATTAATCACTATTATTATTATTATTTTTAATAACACCGCTATTAAATTGTAGAACTAGGAACAGTGTAACCTGCAAATATGACCCCGAGAAACACCGAGAATTGGTGTGTGTGCCACCTTTTTGATTGTGTATCATACTACAGAAAACCCTCCTGTGCACAGATTGACTGTGAATGTCCTCTGAGTCCGATATTTAATACCTCCGTCGGGAGTGTCTGTGGTTGCTGCGTGGAGAAGATATGAAATATTTAACAACCACCTATAACCACTTTGCTCTTTTCCCTGATGGAGAATATGGACGCTGCGAGCGAGTGCGGAGCTCCTGACCTGCTTTCAAACTATGTTTAAATTATTTTTTTCTTTAGTTCTGGGAAAATTTCAAATTCACATGAATCTGCTTTTGTTGAACTTTCTTTGCATTGTTTTTCTTTTAGGAAACCTTTGGCTCATATTGAATCATTTAATCTCTCTTAATTAAGTGGAAAACTTTGTCTGCAGAAGTCCTCGACCCTAAAGTGTCAACATCTCATTCGTTCATATGCAGAACTGCAGCAGGAAACACTGATCTCTCTCTCTCTCTCTCTCTCTCTCTCTCTCTCTCTCTCTCTCTCTCTCTCTCTCTCTCTCTGCACACACCCTGTCTCCACCCGTCGAGCTGTCAATGTGCATTACCTCCAGATCAACACACACAGGCTCCTGCACTTCCCCTGCTCTGCTTCCTGCAGAAAGGTAACACACACTCCTTCTCAGTGTTAACACGGACAGGAAAAGGCGACAATAAGGAATAAAGAACTTTATTTGTGCCTGCACTTAACAATGATGTCAATAACAAAAACAAACAATAAGCCCAAACAGGGAAATCGGACATTGATTCCTGAAAAAGACGTTTCTTTCTGCTCACCTTCGGTCCCGGTTGGTCGGTCGCCATCGAGTGACACAGAAACCTCCAGATGGCCGAGCCCAGTGTAAGCTGTCATAAAGGTTTAAACAGAGAGCTAATGGCCGGCGTTAACACGCAGGGAGGCTTTTAGGGAGCAAACACCCCCCCAACCTCCACCTCCCATCAGTGTAACCCAGATCTGAGCTCTGACTGCAGGCTGCTCAAACACACACACAGCTGTAATTAAAGACACATTCATTCACTCACACAGACAGGAGCTGTACGTGAGGGGCCCTTATTCAGCAGTAAAGACTGTAAACACTGAACACATGCTTTATAACACACTGTAATTATATGTCAACAGTTAAAACTTATGTTTATATTATTTCAACTATATTGTTAATACAGCAGTGTCCACTTATGGGACTTATAGTTATATCTGCTTATAGTGTTTCTTATAGTGTCCTGTATGGATGGGGTGGAGCTATGGGGTCACTACGAGGCGAGTCCGTCTGTTTATGAAGAAAAGGTATTTTCCCAGCAGGGAAGTGTGGAGGTGGATTTTATTGCAGATATAAAGAAGAAACTAGTTCTGATTTAAACTGCAAACATAATGTTTAGAAATTAAGATTTCATACAGATGAAAACTGGCAGCAGGAGAACAGGACTGTTTTTGTCCTTTCTGAAGACCAACCAGGACAGTTTACTCTAACAGGGTTCCCACGCGTCCTGGAAAACCTGGAAAACCTGGACATTTAGAGACTAGTAATCCAGTCATGGAAACACCCAGTAATTGATTAAATTGACCAAATATCCTGAAAATAATCCCAAAAGAGAAAAGTCCCATAAATGATGGCCACCGACGTGAGCAGGCCCTGGAAAATGGTTCCTTAAAGAGTGATAGTGGGACAATGCTGACCCAGATACAGACTGCATGTTTCCTGAAAACCTGGTTCTGTAGTTGCAGGTGGTCGAAGTCAACGTGTAGCGAGCTAAAAGGTCACCAAACCTCCAGAGGGTGTGTGTGTGTGTGTGTGTGTGTGTGTGTGTGTGTGTGTCTGTGTGTGTGACCTTTACTGAGTGTCGGTGTTCAGCCTGCAGGCCTCAACCTCAGTGTGACGCTCGGGTCAAAACCACCACAGAGTTCTTGTGTGGATCAGAGGTTAGATGGACAGCTCACCAACCTTAAACAGAAATAATACACTTAAATCTCACTGAGGAGGATACCAAGGTCAGTAACAGCCGGACCTGGACCCAGACCTGGACCCAGACCTGGACCCAGACCCGGTCCTATCCCGACCCAGACCTGTAGCTGCTGACTGTGGTTGGAGAAACCCCCCGGCGCTGTCCGTGGTGCTGAAGTAGAAGACCTTGATTTGTGTAATTGTTCCTTTTCCTCTCGGCCCCACCCTTCTGTCGTCTTGGATCTATAATATTCTGTCAGCCAGTGGTTCCCAATCTGAGGGCTGGGACCCCCACTAGGGCTCGCCAAATGTTCACGGGGGGTCGCGAGGCCTTCTTGATTTTAAGGGCTGCAGAGATCTTTATATATAAAACATCATGTTGAATGATAATGATACAAAGGATTAATTAACCGTACTATAAGTTTGAGCTAATGATTACCCCAAATACCTGACAGAGAACCTCAGCAGTGACACAGTCGGCACAATATGACACAAAATGTTGTGACTGAATGTAAAAACGTCACCATGGAAACAAACAGATGTTCGGTGCAGCTGTGGACTGAAGGGATTGTTTACTTTCTGTTGTGATATTGTTTGACAGGAAAACGTTTCTCTCTGTTTTCTCTCCGTGTGAAGCTTCACTGAGCACCTTCACCCGCACGGTTTGACCTTTAACCCCCCGTCAGTGTGTGAGTGTGTGTGTGAGTGTGTGTGTGTGTGTGTGTGTTATTGGTGACATGGCAGCCGTGTCCTTCATGTCAATATGCCAGAACAGGTTGCATCAGTGCGTTTGTTTTGCCGACCCCAGCAGATGAGGCGGGTGGAGAGGTCATCAAATATTGATGCCAGAAGCTGAAACACACAACTGCTCCCGTCTGAACGAGCACAAACTTTCCATCTGTGAGATTTAGTTTAGATGTTTACTCTGAAAGCAGCAGAGAGGAGAACAGATTTAAAGTTGGATGGCAGCGACATGATTGGCTGCAGGAGATTGTGGCTAAATCTGATTGGATTACCACAGAGAGCACTCGTAACGCCCCCTCCCATTGGAGTAAACACATCTACCTCCAAAAGATGTATTAATTAACTCTGTTTGTGCTTGATCTCAGGAACAGAGCCGGTGTGGTTGTACAGCAGGAAGAACAGGAGGGTTGTAATCAGTGTGCACAGTCACTGAACCCTTCAACAGGTGAACAGGCTGATGAAACATAATCCTTTAGTGCAGTTTGTGTTCCTTCAACAGAATTTGTTTGGCTCTGTTTGTTGTTTTGTTGACTTTGATATGATGTTGAATAATTCAGAGTATTTTTTTCGGCGTCCGGCTGCTGAGGTTTTTTTTCCAGTTTGTCCAGGAAGCTGCTGAAGCTCACAGATCTGCCTGACCTAAAAGCTCTGACATCTCAAGGGGCGATCACACACTGAGCTGCCAAAAATACTGTGTGTGTGTGTGTGTGTGTGTGTGTGTGTGTGTGTGTGTGTGTGTGTGTGTGTGTGTGTGTGTGTGTGTGTGTGTGTGTGTGTGTGTGTGTTCGCCAGTCCAGACTCAAGAGCAGAAACACAACCTCGACCTACATAGTGAAAAACAACCAGAGGAGGCTTCAAGGAGACGAGGAGGAGGAGGAGAAGGGACAGGAGAGGAAGGGGTTAAAATGGAGGAAAGAGTGGATGGCATTTTAATATTCTGATAAAGAAGAAAAGAAAGGGGAGGATAGACGGGAAAGGGACAGGAGAGGAAGAGAAGAGTGGAAATATGGGTGATAGAACGGAGAAAAATAAATGTGGAAAACACAGATGGAGGAGGAAAGATGAGATGATGAAGAGTAAAGAGAAGAAGAGGGGATGGCAGAAGAAAAGAGGGAGAAGAGGAGGAGAGGAAGAGAAATGTGCAGAGAACATACAGCGAAAAAGGAGAGAGGAGGAGGAGGAGAGAGGAAGAGAGGACGGTCACGGCCTCCCTCCTGTTGGTCTGATGGATCCACACTGACAACCAGAGACCACTGGAGACTGTGTGTGTGTGTGTGTGTGTGTGTGTGTGTGTGTGTGTGTGTGTGTGTGTGTGTGTGTGTGTGTGTGTGTGTGTGTGTGTGTGTGTGTGTGTGAGTGTGTGTGTGTGTGTGTGTGTGTGTGTGTGTGTGTGTGTGTGTGTGCGCGTTCTCCCTGGAGCTGTTTTCTTTATCGACTGTGGCTTCGTCTGGAAACTCATACACAAAGGTCAGAGGTCAAACAGGAAGTACTTTTCCTGTACAGATGGCAAATTTTATTACAGTATTTATACAGTTACAGTATTTATACAGTATTTATACAGTTACAGTATTTATACAGTATTTATACAGTTACAGTATTTATACAGTTACAGTATTAATACAGTATTTATACAGTTACAGTATTTATACAGTTACAGTATTTATACAGTTACAGTATTTATACAGTTACAGTATTTATACAGTATTTATACATATTATACAGTTACAGTATTACAGTATTAATACAGTATTTATACAGTTACAGTATTTATACAGTTACAGTATTTATACAGTTACAGTATTAATACAGTATTTATACAGTTACAGTATTAATACAGTATTTATACAGTTACAGTATTTATACAGTTACAGTATTAATCTTAGAAGCTGCAGTAGTTGTAGTAGTTATAGTAGGTATAGTAGTAATAGTAGGTATAGTAGTAATAGTAGTTATAGTAGTAATAGTAGGTATAGTAGTAATAGTAGTTATAGTAGTAATAGTAGGTATAGTAGTAATAGTAGGTATAGTAGTTATAGTAGTAATAGTAGGTATAGTAGTTATAGTAGGTATAGAGTATAGTAGTAATAGTAGTTATAGTAGTTATAGTAGTGTATAGTAGTTATAGTAGTAATAGTTATAGTAGTAATAGTAGTAATAGTAGTTATAGTAGTTATAGTAGTTATAGTATAGTTATAGTAGGTATAGTAGTTATAGTTATAGTAGTAATAGTTATAGTAGTAATAGTAGGTATAGTAGTAATAGTAGTTATAGTAGTTATAGTAGTTATAGTTGTTATAGTAGGTATAGTAGTTATAGTTGTTATAGTTATAGTAGGTATGGTAGTAATATTAGGTATAGTAGTAATAGTAGGTATAGTAGGTATAGTAGGTATAGTAGTTATAGTAGTAATAGTTATAGTAGTAATAGTAGTTATAGTAGTAATAGTAGTTATAGTAGTTATAGTAGGTATAGTAGTTATAGTAGTAATAGTTATAGTAGTAATAGTAGGTATAGTAGTAATAGTAGTTATAGTAGTTATAGTAGTTATAGTAGGTATAGTAGTTATAGTAGTTATAGTTATAGTAGGTATGGTAGTAATAGTAGGTATAGTAGTAATAGTAGGTATAGTAGTTATAGTAGTTATAGTAGGTATAGTAGTTATAGTAGTTATAGTAGTAATAGTAGTTATAGTAGTAATAGTAGTTATAGTAGGTATAGTAGTTATAGTAGTTATAGTAGGTATAGTAGTTATAGTAGTAATAGTTATAGTAGTAATAGTAGGTATAGTAGTAATAGTAGTTATAGTAGTTATAGTTGTTATAGTAGGTATAGTAGTTATAGTAGGTATAGTAGTTATAGTAGTTATAGTTATAGTAGTTATAGTAGTAATAGTTATAGTAGGTATGGTAGTAATATTAGGTATAGTAGTAATAGTAGGTATAGTAGGTATAGTAGTTATAGTAGTTATAGTAGTAATAGTAGTTATAGTAGTTATAGTAGGTATAGTAGTTATAGTAGTTATAGTAGTAATAGTAGTTATAGTAGTTATAGTTATAGTAGTAATAGTAGTTATAGTAGTTATAGTAGGTATAGTAGTTATAGTAGTTATAGTAGTAATAGTAGTTATAGTAGTTATAGTAGTTATAGTTATAGTAGTAGTGCTGAAGGAGTAGATGCAGTACCAGTACAGTATTTCTACCTTCTCTGTTGTACTAAAGTAAATAATAAATGAATGGAGTCTGGTGAGGAATTTAAGTTGAGCTCAACGTTCATTAAAAATCAGATGCTGTTGATGAAGATGATGAGTGTGACAGCACTCACAGTCACAGTGATGATTATGATGATGATGATGATGATGATGATGACAGCAGTGATGATGTTTATTCAAAGGAATTGGCTCACACCCAGTGAGGAGTCTTTATCACAGTGTTTAATGGGATTACATTTAATGGAATTAAACACTGGAGGCTTTGTGCTGGATGTTTTTAAAGACAAACTTTTACCTTTTATTATTATTATTATTATTATTTTAATAGTAAAAAGTCTAGTAAAAGCCCCCAATACACGTACGATCGATATATATGAAGATTGGATCAAGCAAAAAAGCCTCTTGGAGCCAAACCTTCAGAGTTTCTCCTCAACCAGACTGACAGAGGCTGTGTTGATGAGGGGACGGTCTGGATCCTGTTCAGCTGGGAATCTCCAGTGAGGAGGTTAAAAAGTAACAGAGGAGAGTGAACAACCTGGCGAGTGTTATGAGTTATCAACCCTCTTCAACCAAACTCCATTCAGAAAAACAAGCATTTTAAAAGTTGTTGCTATTGTTTTGCTGTTTCTGAGAGGATACAGAAGAAGTCAAAGAGTGAACATATGTACTATAATGCTTTTAAACCTGTCTGGTTATTAATAGCAGCACTCATCCCACCCCACCCCATCTGTCACATCTGAGGACCTGATTGAGGACCCGACAGCGGCAGGGACAATCTGTTCCAGCCAACCCACTCCTTGTTAGCCTGACCTCTGCGACCTTTCCGAGGCTCTTCCTGTCACTGAGTCCGAGCTGCCATGTTGGATCTGAGGAGCGGTGTGAACGAGCCACCATGCTGCACCACCACTGTCGTCTTCATTAACACCTCCACCCGTCACACACACACACACACACACACACACACACACACACTGTACTGCTCTGTGAAGCAGCGTGATGTCTGTCAGAAGTGGTGCTTCATGGGTCAGAGGTGTGAGTGACATAGAGCGGGATGATTGACAGACGATGGGCGGGAACAACATTGTACAATAATACCTTATAGAAGTACTTTCACTACTACATCTACTGCTGCTACTTTATTATCACTGTTACAACTACAGCTGCTGTGGAGGGACATAACTAACACTTTCTCTCCTCTTGTCCTCTCAGACAGACCTGGGTCGCCCCCTGCCGGCGGCTTTGAATACTGCAGCCTGCAGTCAGGTGAGAGGAACTGATATATGTGGAATATATATTGATCTGTGATTGAGCAGGAGAACTGCACTGGCTGGTTTTGGGGGAAAATCCATGAATACATTTAGATTCACTTGTTCATAAATTAAGTTAATATCTTAATATAATCTACGGCTTCATCCTAAACCTTTGCGGCTGTTTTTATTTGTGTTTTCAGCTTTTATTATCATGTATTTTAATGTTAACTTCACACTCATGTCTCTTATTAAAATAACAAAGACAGAGATGATTAATAAAATATATTTATTAATAAAATATACTGTACATTTAGGATACATCGTGTTATTCTAAAATTAATTTTAAGTTGCTTTGGACGATAACGATGATCTTACTCTAACAAAACTGATTACATCAAAAACTTTAAGATAAACTAACTTAATGCTGTAAGTTAAAATAAAACATTCCTGATCAAGTTACTTTAGTAAAAAGTGACAGACTTTTTTTTTTACTACTTTCATTTAAAACTACTTAAAGCTGCTTAATCAAGAATCTTTTTCTAAACTTACAAAATTGAGTTTGTGTTACTTAAAATCTTCCAAGAAATCCCTTTCAACTCATTTATTTGAGTTTAAATAACTTTACAAAAATACAAATTCTAACTGGAGACAAAGGCCGTAAATATAAAACAACAGCAACTAAATGAACCAGTGAAAGTGAGCGAGATGAAGATGGAGTCAGACTTTAATGTCCCAGCAGAACATGGAGGTAATCCTCGTCCACAGGGATTAACGATTAGCGTCTTCATGGACACTGAAGCAGCTTTGATGAGCTCCACTGTCAGTGTTTCTGTCTGTAATCCTCCTGCTCATAAAACACTCCTGATCCCAGATATAGCATCTGTGTACTGTATATACTGTGTACTCACTCCCAAATACCACATGCTGGTAGAGACACAGTGGGAACAAGTAGAGTAATAATAGTGCTATAGTAGTAATAGTAGTAGTTGGAATAGCAGTAGAGGTAGTTGTGTGCGTGCTAATCGACACAGATGAGTAGTAGCAGTAGCACCAACACAGGCGGTTGTGGTAGAAGTACATGTGGTCCAGATCCCAATGAAACTAAGTGTAAAATGTTGATGGTCGGAGCGTTTGCAGTAATCAGCTGGAGGGGACAGTCGAGAGGTAACCGAAGTAGTTTCCAGCTGCTGGTTTTGTGCAGCACAATAATCCCGGTCGAGTCAAAGGCTGCGGAGAAACCAGATCCCTGCAGACACCCAATATCTGTGAGAGGAAACACTACTGTACCATCACTGACACTGTCTGCAGGGAGCCACTGAAGAGTCTCCGCTCACTGATCACCTGTTTCATTCTCTGTGCCACTGTGTGACGTTTTTATGGATCAAATGCACTGAAGAAAAAGAGTTTCCGCTCACAGTGAAACACATTAATGAGCAACAACCAGGAACATAAAATTCATCGTAATACATTAGACCAAGAGTTAATGTGTGTGAACATTAGCTCCGCTCATTAAACTTATTGCAGCTGCTGTGTCTCCACTGAAGCTTCATCTTTTATTTCCTGATACATCTTTAATGAACACATCAGATACAGCAGTTCTTAATAATCATGATTAAAGAACTTATTCCTCTCATTCACTCAAATATTATACTCCAGTACAGATCTGAGGTAAGTATTTCTGTCTCATACACTCTACTGTGCACATGTTGTAGTCCGCTGCAGCTAAACCGGAGCTGTTAAAGGTCCAGTGTGTAACATTGAGGAGGATCTATTGTCAGAAATGTGAAATAATATTAATATATATGTTTTTATTAGTGTTGTTTCTCCTTCCGTTGGTTGCAGTCTGCAGCGTCACTGTTCGATGCCACTGACTCCTACATGGTCCTTTAAAGAGCGGCGGGGCAAAGCTGCAAGTTCTGATTCCTCAATTACTGACAGCGGACGGACGGACGGCGGGCTGCGGAGAGTGGTTTATCGGGGCCCGGGGATTTGGACGGTATTAGTGTAATCTTCCTCTCTGTGACCAACAGGTCCGCTCATCATCTTTCCAATACATCCCCACTTCATCCTACAGATGAGAATAAACAATGTCACATCTGGGCCGCAGCACGCTCCTGATGCAGCCTCAGCGTCAGACAATAACCTGTTTCCCTCTCTGCTGCGGAGCTTTTATATGTGATACCTTTACATTTCTGTCCTCAGCTGGTGGTTTATAGACTTTAATCCAACATAATCACCATAAAGTCACCCGGCTGGTTCAAAATGTACAGCACATCTTCTTTAAGTGTCTTTCTACACAATGTCCATGTTTATTCTGTTTATTTCAATGTGTTTTTATATTTTCTTCCCATTTTAAAACTCCAGATGAAAGATTATCACACTTTATTATTATTAATATTATTATTAAACATATACAATCTATAAATAACCCTGGAGATCAACACCCCTCCGCCTGCAATCAGTCCAATCTGTCCAGTCTAATTCTCGGCTGTGTGGCCCAGTTCAGCTTCAATCTCTTAAAGCTCCCCTCATCAGCCCCGATAGCCCCCTCCCACAGCCCTGCCGCTGCATGGTGAATAATTGACCAGCTCTCCCTCCCCTCTCCTCTCCTCTCTGTGTCTCTTTCCATCCTCTCTCTGTCTTCGTGGTGTCGCTCGTCGGTGTTCTCCGGGCCGTGACAACCCTCCCTCCCTCGCCTCCATCATGTCCAGTGTTCACCTGCTGCCGGCTGCACGTTGACGACCGCCAGCAGGTAAAACAGACGGGAACACGGGAGCAGCTGCTGGTAAGACACATCCTAACACATTAGGTTAGCACAGGGAGGCTTTGTGGAGTGTTTCCACCTCCAAACACTCACAGGAAATCAAACAGCTGCTGCTTTTATCTCCTCTGTATCTGCTCCTTCTTTCTTGAGAGGATTCTCCTGAGTTTGGGAAAGAAAAGGGAATCTTTGTTCAGGCTCTCCTGAGAAATAAGAGAAGAAAAGAGTAAATTAAAAGTCTTTATTTGTTGGATTTCTTACTGGTTTAAACACAGACTGGTTGGAAGTTTTATTACGTCCATCCTGAAGCTGCGATCAGACAGAAACCGGTTGGTTCGTGTCTGTAGAGGAAACCATTTCTAAAAGTTCTAACATTGGACTTTAATGGTTCAACAGAGAATCTCACAGGAAGCCAGTTTACAAACATTATCATTTCTGTTTTACAGGAAAACTTAAAGTTTTTATTATATATTATATTCAGTGTGTAACAGCAACCGACAGTGAACACAATAACTGAAGGAGCAACTGCTGTCAATATTGATCAGAGATGTTTTTAGGAACTTTTTATATAATTCTCTGACTGTATTATGTATTTTTATCATTATGAACAATCACACAGACTTCATGTGCTGCTTTTTGGACAGATTCAGTGTTTTCTTATCGTTCTATCAGCTCTTTGGTTGTTTGAATCTTTCTAATTCAGTACGAGGTCGTTGATCAGAGAGTGAATATAACTTCAGGTCCCAAAGTTTAGATCTTAAAGACGAACTCCACCCCTCTGTATCTGCTGAAACCTCTAGATCTGGGTGTTTACTAGTGCTGTTGATGGTGGGGAGCAGATTTTAGGGGTTTAGTTACACTTTAAAGAATAAATCAAAACTATAAAAACTTCAAAAATGAACAAAATGCAACAATATTGGCCAACTGTGTATATTTTATACCCTCAGGTTGGGAACCACTGCTGTATGAGTAACTGTCAGTCCTGCAGTAAAGAGAAATAAAGCTGATGTGTGTTGATGTGGAAACCTTTTGCTTAATTGTTTTTGGAGCCTTTTGTTCATCAGCATCAATCAGTGTGAGAGGATCTACTGTGGGGGGGGGATCCAGTGTGGGGGTCAGTTTGGGACTCGTCTCTGTGGTTGTTTTCAGAGAGCTGTGGAGCCATGAAGGAGTTCCTGTTCCTCCTCCTGGTGATGGCGGAGGCGTCCTTCAGGTCCAACAGCAGCAGGTGCGAGCCGGGCTGCGACTGCCGAGGAGATCTGAGGTTCACCATCTGCTCTCGGGCGCTCTTCACCCGGCTTCCCGCCAGAGTCCCGCCCACCACGGAGCTCCTGGACCTGTCCGACAACAACATCTCCGTCATCCCAGAACGCTCCTTCGGGAAAAACCGCAAGCTCCGCGTCCTCCTGCTGCAGAACAACAACATCAGCGTGGTGGAGGACGCCGGATTCTCTCAGCTGGAGTTCCTGCAGAAACTGGACCTGAGCTGGAACCGGATCTCCACCCTGACTGAAGGGTTCTCCATCGGCCTGGCCTCCCTGAGGGAACTGAAGCTCTCCCACAACTGCCTCACGACCCTGGACAGCCGGACCTTCCTGCACCTGGACGGCCTCCAGAGGTTGAACCTGACCTGCAACACCATCCACGCCATCCAGGTGAGGTCGTTCTCCTCCATGAGCTCCCTGCGCCAACTCCACCTGGAGCACAACCAGCTGACGTCCCTGAAGAGCGGGATCTTCTCCATGCTGCGCTCCCTGGAGCTCCTCAACCTGGCCGGGAACCAGATCAACGAGACGGAGGTGGGCGTCTTCAAGCCGCTCACCAGCATGACGTTGCTCAACCTGGCGTCCAACCGGCTGTCCACCGTCCACTTCCAGACGTTCGTGAGCATCCACACCTACAGCACGCACATCCTGCTGGAGGGGAACCCCTGGAACTGCGACTGCGACCTGCAGAGAGTTTTCCGGAAGCTGCGGAGCATCCAGAGGCTCTTCCTGGACGACTACTACAACCTGACCTGCAAGGAGCCGGCGGTCCTCGAGGACTACCGGCTGATGGACGTGGACACGGAGCTGTGCCTCGCCGAGACGGTCACCGTGCTCATCATCACCATCACCGTGGTGATAACCGTGCTGGCCGCCATGCTGATGGGCGAGAGGAAGAGGAAGAAGAAGAAGCAGGAGAAGCACTGGACGCAGCAGGGAGAGCTGTCAGACGAGTCGGACTACTGAAGTCAGTCCAGGTCCTGTCTCTGTCTCTGTCTCTGTCTCTGTTCACTCTTTATATTCTGCATTTAAACTTCTCCGACAGTTGTTATAAATATCTGTTCATAGTAAAAACACTTTAATTATATTAAAGTTACCTGTTATATTAAATGAAAGGTTTATTTTCTCATATTAAATCTGTTTATGGTGCAGATAATGTTCCTGATTAAATGGGATGATGTGATTGTGTCTCATGTCTCTTTTTAGATAAACTTGATCACATTAAAACACAGAAACACACCAACTGTGTGGAACATGAGGCTCCAGCGCCGCCTGCTGGTCAGCAGCTGGGTCCGCAGCTGAAAGCATTTATTTATTTTTTATTTCATGTTGTTGAAGCAGCACATGGGTGGGGTTGGTTGTTTCCTGCCACTGCAGCCGATCAGCTCCTCTCAGTTTATACGGATGTGAAAGATTATTTACATTTTAAAATCCACAATTACAGGAAAATGTTTTTAACTATGATGATTGTGTATTAATGCAGCTGTAAATACGTCTTCTGTCTAATTCTCTATATCAAAATAGATGATTGCTTTGATTATTTTTGTATCAAAATGTGACAAAATAAGAGTTTATAACACTTCTAACATTATATTTTAGAGCCATCCAAAATTACTAAAATAAAATGTGTACAAATCCTAATAGTGCTGTAATGTGACAGTTTAATAGATGAATAGTATTATAGTCCCTGCAGTGTCCCCATTATCAGTGTATGGAGTTTAATGTTGTTTATTATTATTTAATGTGTTATTTGTATCCTCTATTGTTCCCTTTGGGGCCTCCTACCACCGCTCTGGAGTCGGCATTATATTTGAATATGTGATTAATGGAAGTTTCCCCTTTAATGGAGCTACTGGAGACTGTAGGCGGTGTCGCTCTGCTGAGACAAGC
This sequence comes from Dicentrarchus labrax, assembly GCF_905237075.1. Lineage (NCBI taxonomy): Eukaryota > Metazoa > Chordata > Actinopteri > Moronidae > Dicentrarchus > Dicentrarchus labrax. The sequence goes on from NW_026136716.1 coordinate 2,276,852, forward strand.
CGCCACAATTTAGCACTATAGTGCTACCGGATACTGACAAAATAAAAGCATAGCATTTGTCTGCATTAATTACTTGATTCATCTTTTGTCTAAAAATAGAAAATAATGTAGATTTTTGTTTATTTTCAGAACTCAAAGAGTCATAATTAAATAAATGTATAGTTTAATTTATTTTGTGTTACTCAACCTAAATCAATTTACTGTTACAGGACAAATAAAAGCTTTAAATGCACCTACAAGTAGAATTAAACAATTTAGTGAACAGGATCGTTTTTAATGGGGATGAACTATATTTCTTAAAAATAAAGTTCCTAAAAGAGTCTGAAAAACAAAGAATGTGTGGCTACGCTCTAGTAAACATATAATTATCTAGAAGACTATAAAGGTTGATAAAGCCATATCATGTTATATACATCATATATATTTATATGATAAATCATCCCATCACTTTGGGTTTAAAACATCCATCTACAGAAGCCGATTGCATTCACATGAGAAAGAAAATCAACTTAATATGTCATAATTATAGAATAATTTATATTTAATGAAACTGTATCTTATTATTATTATTATTATTATTATTATTACATAATAAGTCGTTAATTTGGGTGTTATTTTCCAAGTGAATGCAACACGCTTAAATATACAATAACAAAGCGTTTTATTTTGTAAGCGCCGACCGGAAGCGGCAGCGTCCATCACGACGGACTTGCCGTGTGTGTGTGTGTGTGTGTGTGTGTGTGTGTGTGTGTGTGTGTGTGTGTGTGTGTGTGTGTGTGTGTGTGTGTGTGAACAGGTGGACGCTCCGGTCCGACGGGCTGCTGTTGTTCTCAATACAAAGAGAGACGATCCGGAGAGAAACGCTTCAGTCTGCGGCTCCAACGGCTCCAACGGCTCTAACGGCTCCAACGGCTCCAACGGCTCTTTCAGTCGGTCTGTGTGAGAAGATGTCGGACGGAGGAACTGCGCAGTCATAGTTTAATGGAGCTGTAACCTGAACAGGTAACAAACTGTTTTATTATTTCTTGTTCAGAGACTTTAACTCGGTCGTTAATCTCCCGCCTGTTCAAACGGCTCGTTTCTGCTTCTTCATCACTGCCGCCATTTTATCTAATTTACCCTTTTTTTTCCTTCTAAAACGGGAATTTTTAGTTTTACGTGTAAAATAAAGCAGCTTTGTTTAAGAGGACAATTACTTCCGCGTCGGGCTGACAGTCAGTGACAGACAGCCGGGTTCAGACGGTGGTCCGCGGACCTGCAGCGGTCGGTGGAGCCTCATCTGTCCGGATGTTTCATTAAAGTCCGTTTTAATAAAAGGAAAACTCTTTTATTATTATAATATAATAATAATTCCTCCCTGCCAACAGTAATTAGTTACATTAATAGTTACTCCAAACACAACTGTTAATTGTTTGTGTGTTTAAATTAAAGTAAAGGGAATATTTCCATCAGGACATATTTGGGCTTTTATTGTCTTAAATCGACAACAGGAAATAATATCACACTGGAAAACCAGTTAAAGTCCAGTTTAATTAATCGAAGATTGTTGGATTTTAAGTTCAAACAAAAGTAATATTATTACTGAAATGTATAATTAGTTAATTGTAATAAAATATAAATACGCTTTAATGTGACACATTAATGCTTTATAATACAATCAGTGTCTCAGTACGATGATGTTGTAACGTTTGTCGGTCAGTTGAAGCCTCATTTGGTTACTGAACGCCGGCGCCGCCACGCCTCACAGCCGCTCTCATTTCCTTATCTTCCAGATATGGCAGCTGACGACAAGGTCGCCATCCTGACGGACGACGAGGAGGAGCAGAAGAGGAAGTATGTGTTGGCCGATCCGTTCAGCAGCCGGTCCACGGAGCAGCAGGCCGGCGTGTCTGCGGCGCCGGCGCCCGCCTCAGACGGGCCACCAGAACAGCCGGCGCCCTCGAGCCCCGACTCCATGGACTGCTGCGAGAGGATGTGCCTCCGCATCAACAGCCACCTCCTCATCTCCAAAGTCTTCTACTTCTTCTTCTACGCTGCGTACGGCTCGCTGCACCCCCTGCTGGCGGTGTACTACAAGCAGCTCGGGTTGTCGGCGAGCCGCAGCGGGCTGCTCGTGGGCATCCGATACTTCATCGAGTTCTGCAGCGCCCCCTTCTGGGGCGTGGTGGCGGACCGCTTCAAGAAGGGCAAAGCCGTCCTGCTGTTTTCTGTCCTGTGCTGGTTGGTGTTCAACTGCGGCATCGGCTTCGTCAAACCGGCTGAGATGACGTGCGTGGAGAAAGATGTCGCCCCGACGACGACGGAGGCGCCGGCGATGACGACTCTGCCGCTCCAGAACGTCACGCAGTTCATCAACTCCACCAACCACACCAGGATCCGCCGGAGCTTTCTAGACCTCCCTGGTTTTCCTGAACTCATTGCCTCGTCTTTCAGCGTGCTGGAGAGACACGAGCGAAGCGTGGACGCCAACGCGACTTCGGCGGCTCCCTTCAAGCCGGCAAACACCACCCAGCACACGCCAAACACCACCATCCCCACCACGACCACCACCACCACCACCACCACCACCTCCCCTCTTCGGCCCCAAATCGTCTTCAACAAGGACCAGGTGGAGCGCATCTTCCTGATCATCCTGCTCGTGGTCATCGTTGGCGAGTTCTTCAGCGCTCCCGCCGTCACCATCGTGGACACCGTCACCCTGCAGTACCTCGGCAAAGCTCGCGACCGCTACGGGCTGCAGAGGATGTGGGGCTCGCTCGGTTGGGGTCTGGCCATGCTGCTGGTGGGCATCTGGATCGACCACACACACGTCAAAGTCATAATCGATATGTGCGTCGTGCCCGAATTCCGCCTCCACAACTATCAGATCGCCTTCATCACGTTTGGCGTGCTGATGGCCGTGGCGTTCATCGTTGCCACTCAGTTTTACTTTGAAAAAAGCACCGACTACCGGCAGGAGCTTCCAGAGGGGGTGGTGGCGGAGACCCCGAGGGCGTTACCCGAGTCCTCGGAGCAGACTCCCATCGGCCCCGACGCCGCTGAGGAGTTCCACTACAGCGACCTGCTGAAGCTCCTCTGCAGCGCTCGCTACAGCTCCGTCCTCTTCGTCGCCTGGTTCATGGGCTTCGGCTACGGCTTCGTCTTCACCTTCCTGTACTGGCACTTAGAGGACCTGGGCGGGACCACCACCCTGTTCGGGGTCTGCTCCATCCTGAGCCACATCTCAGAGCTCGCCTTCTACTTCACCAGCCACAAGTTCATCGAGCTGGTCGGACACATCAGGTAAGACTCTCACCGCGGCGGGAACCGGCACAAACGCAACCGAAACCAGCACACGACACAACTCTCAGCCTCTGACCCGGAGTCTTCAGGTCATCGTGGTTTTCACACTACGTGACTGATCAGCAGCAGGAAGTCAAACACCACAAGATCTCTCACAGAGATAATGAGAATTAGTTTCATTAATAACGAGCACGTCACGATTAATGAGGGAAGTAGTTTAAAAACAGGCACACAAAGGGCAACCATTTACACATCGGTAATCAATACACACACATTATTAAAGCATTAATCCAACTGATACCGTCAGACAACCTTATCAGACTTTAGTGTTTCTGTAGTGGAGACAGAACGTTAACAATGATCCATATCAGCAGTTTGAATCCAACTAAAAGCTCCCTGCACCAAACTCCCTTTAAGAAATATCACATTTTAACAATTCCTAACGTGTTCGTAACAACACGTAACTCTAGAAACACGAGCTAAAGGCCGTCACATGTCCACAGTCTGACTGTCAATACGGGATCAATATAACCCATACAGATACAGTACTGATCAATATGACCCATACAGATACAGTACTGATCAATATGACCCATACAGATACAGTACTGATCAATATGACCCATACAGATACAGTACTGATCAATATGACCCATACAGATACAGATACAGAGTATTCTGTACAGATATGAATACATGTTGTTGCCTCTGTTGTGTCTCTCAGTGTTTTACATCCAGAGACTGAAAATCAGAACTACAATCTCATCGTCTACTTCCTGGTGTTGTGACCTCGTTTGCCTCCAGGGAATCACTCTCAGGGTCACAGTAAATAATCGTACAGCGTGCAGTTCCTCAGACGGCCTCCACTCTGAACGTCTGAGACAATGGCGCCTTTGACTCTCTGGGTTTCTGTCCGAGGGCCCTTCGGGGGGTCGGCGCTCTCAGGCGGCGGTGACATTCGAGAGCGCGGTGTTAGATTTCAGCATCGGTCGCTCAAAAGAAACACACCTCTGCTGCTGACTGCTGCACGGAGTCCACAGGAGTTACACTAAATACAGCTGCTGGTGCTGATATTTATTAACCTCCTCACTAACACGGAGGAACTGGATGTTGAGTCTCTGGTGTCGACTTGTGTTCTCTATTTTTAGAAGCCTGAGAAGATAAAAATAGCTTCACAGGAAAGTTTTTTGTGCAGTTTTTCTCTCCAGTTTCTATCTTATTAATCATCCGGCTGGGTGTGTCTTCTGCACGTTGCTCAGCGTCTCATTGCAGGCCGATTGTTCCAGGAAATAACTGAAGCGTTTCTTTTAAAACCCCGCGTACATTTGTGAGGTTTATTTAAAGATTTACATCTTCAGTAGCTGCGAGCTGCACACAGGAAGTCAGAAAGTATCTTAGAGACCGTCAACATCAAGTTCTCATCCTTCAACTGTTTGAATAAAAGTAAACACTTTAAACACTTTAAGGATTTTCTTGCTTTGTAACAACTTCACAGACAATAAATCGATTATTGGATCAATATTAAAGGAACAGAAATCACAGCAGACACATAATAATAGATTTATTCCTGCAGCTCCGTCTTCTAATAAAGTTTGTATTCTATAGTGTGTGTGTGTGTGTGTGTGTGTGTGTGTGTGTGTGTGTGTGTGTGCGCGCTCAGTAAACCCTCTGTGGATGAACAAACAGTAAAATAATCCCGTGTGCTGATGAGCAAATGTTTTGAGGGTGTGCCAGGTTCAGGTGTGTTTGTCGAAGACGCTCAGCAAACAGCAGAAAGTGTCAGGAGGAGCTGGTTCCTCGGGAGTAACGGAGAAACCGGTCCATGTGAACACCACAGAAGAAGATTTCATTGCACATTAGATTTTAAAGTCATTTCTCCTGTTTGCTGATAATAGTTATATTTTCTGCTGTCAGGTAATGAAACATAAAGACTCTGCTCCGTCTCCCCTCAGGGTTCTGTACATCGGCCTGGCCTGTAACACCGCTCGCTACCTGTACATCTCCTACCTGCAGAACGCCTGGACCGTGCTGCCCATGGAGGTCCTTCAAGGTAACGTGCACTCATTCCTCTTTCAGGAAGGACTCTGTGGAAGCTAGGACCCTGGGGACGCGGCAGGAACCTGGGTGTGTTTGTCTAACCGGACGCTTATCAGACGGCCTCCTTCCTCCGACCGCCTGGCTCGCCGCTGACAGTGCAGCGAGAGGCGGCTGTAGTTCAGACGCTGGCGGGTTTATGAACTTTGTGCCTGAACAGGACACGTTACTGTAGTTAGCGTCGTTCACAGTAATCCCAGAGTTCCCCCAGAACCTCAAACGACCTCCAGCAGAACCCGGAAACGTTGAGAACCCTAAAGTTTTATGTTAGAAATGAACAGTTTGGGTCCCCAGCATCTGGAAACTGCCACATGTTGACTTGTTTAATAATCAGCTTTATGGGCAGAGAGGTTTTAGAGCTGAATCCATTTCTGAAGTGGCAGTTTGAACCGGTTGAACTGATTCAGTTTGAATCCATTTTTAGGTTGTTTACATGCTCAGAAAGTGATCAGCAGATGGATCAATAATGACAGTAATCAATAGTTTCAGTCCTGTGGTTCAAAGTGAGCTCCACCTCAACCAACTGCAACAATTCAATCTAAATATATTGTTTATAACAGCAGTCACATGGGACGTTTGAGTACTTTAACAGCAGAATATTGATGTAACACTGATGGGAGGATGAGATTAAAATAAATAGAAGAGAAGATGTGAAATAGAAATGAAAGTAGAGTTGTTGTTAAACTATAAAGACATAAATGAGGAACTGTTTGTTTGAGCTGTCCGCCCTGAGGAAACACTGACGCCTCACAGAACCAACACAAAACTACGTCAGTTCTTTGAGCTCGTTCAGTTTCCACCCTGAACCAGTAACAGTTCAACACCAACGCACAGCAGAGCCCGCAGTTACCTCCGTACAGCTGCTGCGAGGAGGCGCTGTGGTCACGTGACACGTTTGGTTTCAGGCCTCAGACAGGAAGCTGAACTGTTGGCAACACAAAAGCGTGAGTGCAGCTTTAAATTGTACAGATCTTTTTAAAAGACTATATTGGGATATATGGGACTGTCAGTTTAGGAGACTCTGATGGGTGTGGTTCAGGTTTTGAGGGATGCAGTCTGTGAATCAGTTTATGGATCAATGTCACACAGATCATCGTTCATTAAGGAAATAAAACCACAATACTGGATCATTTAGGCAGGTAGAGCTGCCAATAACTCCACAGTGCCCCCTGGTGCTCAATAAATGATCAGTTATAATATTATATCAATTAAATCAGTTATTATAATACAAATATTTATCTCAAGTGAAATTAAAGGTGGATATTTGCATTTTTATAATATATTTGAAATTGCTGATTAATGTTGAGTCACTAAAATGTTGGAAAAAGCCTCATATAGTTTATAATTATATTAAATTACTGTGATGACACTATAGCAGCGCCTTCAGTGTAACATACAATAAAATCTGAAAGCCTAAATCTCAAAACCTGAAGGAATTGTAACTTCTTTTATAAAAGTTCAGCTTTACAAGTAGACATGAAACATAGAAACTGATCCCAGTTACAAGACATGTTCAAATAAAAGGAAGAGTAAGAACACAACATGGGCCAAAACTATGTATCTTAAAGAAGGAGCTCTGAACAAAGCAGTGTTGTGTCTGTGTTAATAATAGAACCACTGTTGAATCATATTTCACTTTGTGGTCTGTTGTGATCTCAGTTTCAGTAACCCTGAGAAATAAAGTGTGATTTTTACCACTGAAACTGGAGCCAAAGCACTGGGAGACAAACACGGAGACTCTCAGCTGTTCGCTCAAACACTGAATTCTTACCGAACGTTTGTCCACATACCGCCTCTGTATCCGACCATAGCTGATATTGATGAGACAACGTGTTGTGAAGGATTCTTGGTCGTTGTGATACAACGTAAATACTGTCTTTCAAGGTCTTTAACGCTTTAATTTACCGGAGCTTATCTGCTGGTTCGCTGTGACTGTGTCTGTTACAGTCAGAAGAGATAAAACAGATTTATCTCACTAACATTTGCTGTAAATTATCATAAAAAATAAATAACCAAACGATTGCATTCAAGATGTCGTTCTCTTCCGGCTGTGACCCTCGTCTCTCCTCGTGCGTCCTCCAGGTGTGACCCACGCCTCAGTTTGGGCAGCCTGTATCTCCTTCCTGAGCGCCGCGGTCCCGCCGGCCCTGAGGACGTCGGCGCAGGGCATCCTGCAGGGCCTCCACCTCGGCCTGGGCCGCGGCTGTGGAGCCATGGTGGGAGGAGTGTTCGTCAACTACTTTGGTGATTACTTTAACGACCTAATTATTGATATTTAATGTTGATCCTGAGCAACTGTAATTATTGATTCCTCATTAGTGTAACAAGCCAGTGTTAAATGATTATAATAGCGTCACACACAGTTTATATTAAATGACTTCAGTGTAACGCAGCAGCTGAAGATGGATCAACCTACAAACTCTCAGCTGTTTTACAACCTGTTGATAAACCATAAAACAACTCCTGGCTACGAGGCCAGGGTCAGTGAATAATGCAGTTGTGTTGAGATATTAAAGGATGTAATTCACAGGCGCTGCAGAGACCTTCAGAGGGATCGGCATGGCCTCCCTCATCATCCTCTTCATCTTCGCCTTCATCCAGTGTCTCACTGGAGAGACAGAGGGGAAAGGTGGGACAACCTTCACTCCCTCTTTAACTGTTTTATATTTAACACAATAACACAGGTAGAGCAGCAGTTATGTGCTTATTAATTAATGTAATGAAACCTAATTTTCTTTCTTATCACATTAAATCTTTTTTATTGTTTGCATGTTTAAAAAGTTGAATCCTCAAATATCATTTTAAAATGTTTAACCTAGAAGATAACTTAATAATTAGATTCTCGTCTTTGAAATGAATAAACCTCAGTGAAATCTCGTTATTAAATGTTAAATTTGCTGTAATGTGTAAAGATGTAAAGATAAAACAGCAGCAAACGCGACTGAACCGACTCCCACAATGAACGTATGACAGGATATAAAATAATAATCTTAAAATAAACATTTCATTATGTTGAAATTCAGCTTACAGTCACTTTGATTTCTCTCCTCATCCTCCCTCAGAGGACAAAATGCTGGCTGAGAACATCCCCGTCCCCTCCAGCCCGGTCCCCATCGCCACCATCGACCTGGTGCAGAGCCAGAACGCCGCCGGCAGCCCCGCCGTGGTTCGCCAGAACGCCGTGCTGCCTGTCAAGAAGACCAAACACCAGGAGGAGCAGGAGGACGTGAGCAGGCCGGCCTGGGTGCTCTCTGGTGCCCCCTGGGTCACCATCGCCTTCGCCATCCTCCAGGTCAGGGAGATGATGAAGATGGCGAAGGACGGCGGACTGCCTCCAGAGACTCATCCACTGCAGGTGAACACAGACAGACAGACAGACAGACAGACACAGACAGACAGACAGGGACTCCTTTACTGTTTCTGAGTAAACAGATTTATTTGATTCAATAATAACAATAACAGCTGATAAACTGAACAATGAATGAATCAGTTTTCCTCTTTATACAATTCTCTCTCTGTGTATTTATTTATTTTATTTATATTTCTTTTTTTGGACATACTCCGTGTTTTCTTCTCGCTGACGCTGTGTTCTGTTATCAGAGAGTGAAGCTCTGTGAAGTTTAGACCACAAATAATAATATTAACTTTAAAAATAACAAGTTTTCATACATAAATAAATAACATGGCCAGTGAGTCTACACACACACGCACACACACACACACGTACACACGTACAGTGTCTGTAATGAGCGATAAATAATACTAATAAAACTAATATCCACAGATATGATCAGTAATCAGATCCTTGGATTAAAGCTTGGCTCCTTCTGAGTGAGAAAATGATACAAAATCTTTATTTTAAAACCGTTTTAGATTATTTTTGTATGTTTTAAGGTGGAAATAGACGGTGTGTTTTCTATTGTTTCACCATTATTTCTTTATCAACCAGTGTGTGCAGTGAAAAGACTTAAAAACACACCTGAAAGTACCACTTCTGATAAAATAAAGAAATTATGTTAAACAATAGAAAACTCTGCACTGTATAATAATAATAATAATAATAATAATAACAATCTTTTCCATCTGTTGTGTCAGACGGTTGAATGACTGTGTCGGAAATGTTTCTTTACCTCAGACTAACCTGAACTCTCTGACACTTCCTCCTCTAACCGGCTGCCCACACACACGCTGAAGAAAGGTGAGGCGTTCGCGTGTGCCAAGGTCGATGGAAAACTACCGTGTGTGTGCGTGGGGCTGACAGGGTTTCCTCTCTCTCTCTGTGTGTGTGTGTGTGTGTGTGTGTGTGTGTGTGTGTGTTGATGCATGTGGAGATAACAGTGACTCATCTATACCTCTCTGTGTGTGTGTGTGTGTGTGTGTGTGTGTGTGTGTTGATGGGGAGTATGTGGGCGTGTACATGCATGCGTTCTCCCTCCCGCGCCCTGTTTCATGACGTCGTTTGAGGTGCATGCATGCCTGAATGAGTCTGCGGTGACGTAACCTCCGACCCCGCCCTCCGGTGGCCGCGGTGGGGATCTCAATCGAGGCTGAGGATGCAGACAGAATAGTGCAGCTGATGAAGTCAGACATCGAGGGAAGTTGTGTTTAAGATCTTTAAGTCAGAGTTTAGTGCAGCCAGTTAGCATCCTAGATAACACAGCTAGTAGAAGCTAACCCGTTATCATTGTATTAAAGGTTTTTATTAGCTAGCAGCTACATTTTGTATCCGGTTTGTGGTTAAATAGAGTTAATTAAACAGCTATAAAACGTTCCTGGTGCCAGATGTGTGCTTGGAAATATGTGCCTGCTAATCTGGCAGCGTGTCAACTATCACTGTTTGTTCCTCTGGTTGCCAGGTACCCGGTGAGCAGGCGTCGGCTGAGTACAAGGCGGTGGCGACGGCAAACAGAAACCCGAGCGACGACGGCTCAGATCCACCAGCCTCGTCCTCTGAAAACGCCACCCACCCGGCACGCACAGACTCTTACGAGGACAAAGACCAAACGCGCCCATCCTCAGACGGAGGGGGGCCTCGAGATAACCCAGCATTCACAGCAGAAAGCACAGGATGAATGTGCCTTCAGAAACTCTAACTTACACACACTAAGCTTCAAACTCTGTGTTACTGCAAGAAAATCCATCGTAAAAGTGTCGGTTTGTCTTGAATTAGCCTTTAAATCGGAGTCTGTGCAGCTCTCGTCGAGTACTTCGTGTTAAAACACTGTATTTATATCGATTTATATGAAACATGTGGAAGGAAGAAGGAGGTAATGTCCAACGTGGGAGTTTGGGTTGAAGGTCTGGATGAACCTGGAGGTGCGTTTGATGTCGATTTCCCCTCAGAGGTGGTCGAATCCAGCTCACCTCAGAGCACTGTCCACTACATTTACTGCTCTTCCACCGGTGGACCCTTCATATAGAAAAGAATAATGTGCATCTTGTTGCGTTTATTAACTTATTTTACTTAAAAAGCTTTTAAAAAAGTGATGAAATCTGAGAAAATGTGGATTAAATTCAGCAGTTTGACTCAATAACACGCAGCGGCTCAAAAGAACACAGAAACCAACCAGCACATTTACCAGGATCCGGTATTCTGAAGAGACTTTTCCCTTGTAATACAGACCGAGCGCTGTGGATGAAAGCTCCAGAAGGAGCCAGTAAGTGGACCTTGAGTTGAGATAACGCGAAGAGATCGAAAAGATTCAACCTTTTTTTTAATGTTTTTGTGCTTTTAACAAGAGAGCAGCAGATTGATTGGATCCACAAAGGTTTTTAAATTGTTTGAGAGAAAAACAGAAAACGGTAACTAAAGGTCCACTTACTAACTTTTTCTTTGTTCGCTGAGTCGCGCTGTTTCCTCGCAGCTCTGTGGAGGTTTGAACAGTATTTTAGGAAACCTTTAATTAATCTTTTATCCGGGTTCACGTGACGGGAAGGAAAAGATTTGTGAAACTGAATTTTCAGATTTCAAAACAAAAATCTAATAATTTCTTGCGTATTTATATAATTAAGTGAAGTTTGAAGAAGTGCCTCTTTTAAACATACTGTTAATCACCATTAGTCTTCTAACTTACCATCAGATGTCAAGCAAGGAACCCTTTAGTGTCCTACACTCCTACAGAAATATCTCCAGCACACAGCGGGACTTCTTAAAGCCTGATTCCAATATTTTTGGATGGTCGCTGCCAATAGCCGACACTCTATATTTACTGTCTTTGTTTTCATGCCAAACAATTCCCAGTATTGAGTGTTTTTTTTGTGTCGTCTGGGTGGAAAAACCCTCAGAAACAGAATCAGACGATCTGTTTACAGTAAATTGAATCATTGAAAGTGTAAAGAAATTGAAATATGTGGAGGGAGCCCTTTATTACAGCCTCAGTGTACCTTAATCTTATTAAACGGACGTCTGACAAATGAGATTAACGACTGTTTGTTTTACTATCCTGATACACAACAAAACTATATTATTTAATTATATATATTTTATTCTTTAAGTTCATTTTTAAGTATAAAATCTGTCTTTAAATTGTTTATTTGCTTCACCAACGGGCAAAAAGTATTGAATTTAAAACGTTATAAACCGAGTAACTCAGTGGGTGATGTGGTTGAAAGCTCCAGAAGAGGCTAGTAAGTGGACCTTGAGTTGAGATACTTACTTCCGAGGTCATGAATGAACTTTAGTAGCTGCTCTGGAGCTTTCAGTCATGTCGCACTTCCTTCTTCAGCAGATCTGATCCATAAGAGCAATCTTAAACTAACTCAAGGTCTACTTACTGACCACGTCCTTAGGAGCTTTCAGTCGTATCACATGACCTTCCTCAGTGAGTAGCTTTCACCCAGCTGTCAACAAAGGTCAACAGACCTTTAACTGCAGTATTTTATATAATAAACTGTATATATTATGTAATAAGGTTATAATGGAGGTATTCTGCTGCATAATCACACTTTTCTTACTTTTAAGGACATTTTACTGATGATATTTCTCAGCATTATTTTCACACTGTGGTTTGGTGTCAGAGAAATGAACAAATAAAGTTACAAAATCTAAAACTGTCTGAATATTGAAGCGTTTAAATCCAACAGCATTCATGCTGCAGGCAGCTGTTGGGTATAAAAGCAGCCACTTGATGGCAGTAGCGCTCTGAGTGTGTTGGTGGATTTATGGAGGCTTAAATGGACTAAGGCAGTCTATATATGTGTGTGTGGAGGGTTATTGAGGTCGTGGTGCGCCTGCTACTGATGGGTGTGTGTGGGAGGACAGTAATAGGCTTCCTCAAAAACTAGACTGTGTGCTGTCGTAAAAAAATAAAATAAAATAACAAAATCAAAACGGTCTTGGCACACTCGGGCCCGTCTGATATCCGTGGAGAAATTTCCAGCAGCCCCTGTGCTGTCAACGCTGTTGTTTTGTCTTGCGTGGTCCCTGATAATGAACAGCGTAATAGTGTTGTTTTCCGCGATGGTGTCATGACCGCGAGCTGTCGAACGATGCTGCACATTTCAATTTAAATGACACAAAGGGTCGAGGCGAGACAGGCTTTTTATCCTCTCTGTCTCTGAGAGCTGCAGCGCTGACCTGCAATCAGTGTTGTACATGTTAATCATTCAGTTCAGTGTCTTGCTCGTGGGCACACAGTCAGTTGACACATCAGCTGTGACCTTTCTTCCACTGGACAGTCAGTTTCTTCGTCTGAATGTCACTCATCATTTTTATTTATAGATATCAGAACTACGTCAGGCTTTTAAATCCCTGTTTAGAAGGCCGTATCTCAGCTTCCTACCGCCCTGTTGGTTGGTTTTGAGCTCCTGAGCAGCAAAATGACTCAGATCTGTTAATATCTTTACATTAATGGCACAATGCTCAGGACACATCACATCCTCAGAGTCAGTTTTGTTAAGCGTACCGTCGCTATTAAAAAGCTTGACTATTATGCTAATCAGGCGCTCCTGGCCAACCGCTGCCCAGATACAACCTGAAGCTATTTATAGCGTCTCTTCCTTCACTGTGCTGAGATTGAGAGGCGAGCCAGACACCCTGAGAGGAGGCGACCTGGAGGGATCTGTTGTATCAAGGTGATGACGGCTCCTTGTGTCCTCTCAGACTCTCCGTAGAGATCAGGGACCTTTCTGAGCCAACACGAGGTGTTAAACATTACCCAGAAGTACCCTGGGGAGCTCAGTATGGCGACATGGGCTTTAGTCCTCCCACCAAAGAAAGATAATACTGTCGGTCATTGACTGTTTTTTGGCATTTTCCTTCATCTGGACAGTCCCAGCAGAGAGAGACTTAAGGTACCAAAGGAAGTTTTTCAGATTTTTGCCTTTATGTCTTCTGTACATTTGACCTCTCAGTTCCCAAACTCTGTCTACAGTAAGTTCAGGCTTTTTAGACCCCTAAAGACATTAAAGTATTCAGTATTTCACACAAAAAGAGCAAAAATTAGAGGAAAGTCTGTGAAATATTTTCTCTCTGTGTGACTTTATTTGGATCGTCCCCCTTCAGATAATTTCACCTGCTTCAGTCTGACTGTCGATGTTTCTATAAAGATCTTAATGAACATACATCACCCTAAACCAAACCTTAACCACAGCGGTTTAATATAAGAAAGCAGCTGTTGCTTCTCGTGACCCCTCAGATTAATCTTCGGACCCCTCGGAGGAGTCCTTACGCCCAGGTTGGAGACCTGTTTCAATGTTCAGGAATATAATATTGAAACATTGCTTGTTGATTGCTTGAAGACTTTTAAGATATTGAGTGTAAAAGATATCACAATCAAACACAACACGTAATATTAGTGTAATTCTTGAATAAAACTTCCTCATAACGTCATTAACGGCCATAAAACCCTTCAGATAAAACACCTAAACCTTCAGACGTGTTGTGTTTTGACTGCTTGTGGTTGTTGTGTTTTACAAGGTAGTGAAACTACTCCTCCGGCGTTTGCTCGTAACAGAAACTTGCAGACTCTTTGCCCCGCGAGGAGAACTGCTGGAGACCACCGAGCTAAATGACTAAACTGTGAGGTGTAACTGAGCAGACAACAGAGTGGGTCACGGGTTAAAGATGAGCCTGGTACTGACACCGCTCCAGAAACCCCCCAGACGACCCCACTTAGACCTCCTGCAGCGCTGCAATCAGGACCACCTGAGTCAAGTCTGAGTCAGACTAAAGACCACAGAGAGTCATGTTATTGGCAGGCTGCTGCAGACTAAATATCACATGGCGCGTTGCCTCTTAGTCCTTTTGGATTGAGACATTTGTGCCTATTTTGAAAACACATATGCTGATTTTAAGCATGACACTGAAAACATCCTGCATGGGGCTGCACGTTACCAGAACACATTTCCCTTTTTATTGCTGTGCACTTCTTTAGGGCTTTATTAAACAACTGTGATTGTCTAAAACAATCAAATAAAGATAGGAATTGAAAAAAGCTGAGAGAATGAGCCTTCAAACCCCCACTAGGTGTAGTTTCTACAACTCCCACAGCTAATTTTACTTATTTCCACAGTTTTTAATGTCTGAGTTCTGAGAGTAAAATGTATGTAAAACAATAGATAAACACATTATTACTACACTAAGTGATCATAGTGTGTCACAAACCTAATTTACTGCTAACTGAAGAATAAAATAGTTTATTATAGGGAAAAGAAAATGTAATTTCTCCCATTTCATTGATCAATATGATCAAATCTGTAGTTAGAGGCTAACATGAACTTATTTACTACATATCATATACAATATATATCATACCGGTATCTTTCTACTCGCTGAGCAGTTAGCACAGGTTATCTGATTTGTCGAGCTACAACCTTTGGAGGAAAGACAAAGGCTACGTTCAAACTGCAGGAAAAAGTGACCTGGATATGATTTTTTTTGGGTGTCTCACAAAGAAATAACTCATCATCAGAGTGATTAGTATTGTTAGACGTAGAGACGATGAAGAGGAGGCTTATTACTGTGGGATGGACTTAATGAAGTGACTTCACAGAGTAGGATAAAAGCAGTTTGAACAGCTTTTGACCTATTAATCAGGGGAAATACCCTCGCTGATGTGCATACGTAGTTACCAGATGAATTACATACATATATACATGGCTTATCTTATATAAGAATGCTTCCTGAACAGATTTTATCCAGTTGATTTATTAGCAGTTTGAAATCAATCAGCCTTTTAAGCATCTGCATGTTTGTCTGAATAATGAAAATCTGAGATCTGCTGACACACCACAGCAAGGTTTTCCACCAACAGATAATAGGTTCAGTCCACAGTAAGGACACAGTTTGTCCGTCACCATGAAACTGCAAAGATTTAACCCCGATCGTAGCGTCGTTAGCTCCTCCTGGTTTTACAGTAACATTAACAGTATCTGTGTGTAGAGCAGGACGAGCGCTGCAGAGTGAACCGCGTGCAGCAGGATAAGATATATAAGAGCAGACAGCTGTCATGGTTGGTCTGTGTCCATACAGCCTCTGTTCACACAGTGAGGACGCTGCAGTGTTACCTGTCCACATACAGCACACTCCTGCTCATGTTTGATTGGATATTCATGATTAGATAACTGAGGTTTATTCATGTTTTATCAGTGCAGGGAGGTGTGCTTCTTCATATTCATGACCATTTGTTCCACTGGACCAACGGGACGATTTACACCCAAAATCCACAGATTCAGGCTCCTGCTCAGTTTTATGACCTTCTAGTTTTTACATTTGTGGATCTATATGAGCAACAACAGTGACACAAATTATAAAAACACATATAAATAAAGGGATATTTGAGAGCTCATGTTAAAGGTCCATAGTCATATTCTCAGAACTAGAACATAATACTCGTAGGTACGTTTTCATTTGTGTATAATCACCTCAGAATGAGACGTTTTTATCTGCAGACCATGGAGGTCGCCATGCTGAACCGCTGTGTTTTTACAGTAGCCCAGAGAAACATAAAGGTTGGTGCTAAAATAATTGTTGATTGTTCCTTCTAATAATCTCCTGCCTTCCCAACAAAGAAGGGTTGATGTGACAAATGCCTCAAATTACCTTTTTTTTACTATAAATCCTTAATCCTGGGGTTCCTCAGGGAACCGTCCCGGGTCCCCTCGTGGTTTTAATCTGACGACATTAAAGGTTTGCTTTAGCGCCTTTTCCATCACAGTGTGCGAGCATGGTAATGTATTTTAAAACATCTTAAGCACATTACAAGCGTGTTACACACCATTCTGTTTGTATAATCACATTTGGAAACGACATGCATCATTATCAAGGAAGGAAATTAACATTTTCATCCACCGGCCACAATGGTTGCTGAGCGTTTCACTGCCTCGCCAGCCAAATGTGATTTTGGAAAACGGCAGAAGAGTCTCAGCAGGACGTGAGGTTTCCAGTGTTTGGCTTCAGGCTGGTGCTTCTACACCGCAGATTATTATAACTGCAGACAGTGTGCCTGCTTTTCATTTTATATATCGATTACCGTCAACTGATCAGGAAACAAAACAGAACAACAGCCTTTTTCTAAACATGAATATTTAATCATATTCCAGGGCAGTGCTTGTGTCGTGTGCTGTATGTTCAGCCTCTCGCTGTGGATCAGAGTGCTTTTAATGGACGAGCATTATTAATCATTAAAAATCAATGAGAGCCTGCAAGTAGCGGTGTAGGTCTGTGATGTGGTTAATGATGGATTGTGATGATGATTACAGCGAGATGAGATAGCGGTGGATACAGCACTACACAGTGAAGTGTCACTCACCAGACTAATTGCCCCAGAGGCCTCCAACAGATGCTTCCGTGAAAGAGTCCGATTGTCCAGAAGGATTTCACTTGTATAAAAGCCCTTTTTTATCCTGCAATCAATCATTGATCAATTGTAAATTAAGTTATTTAAGATTCTTAAATGAAGTGTTTTGTCACTTTATCGAGCTGAGAAAAGATGAATAATTAGTGACTTTGTCTTAAATGAAGGCTCCAGATACATTTTTATTTTAATTATTATTTTATTAAAACAATGAGAAACTAAACAGCTGCTTTCCTTTACAGCGCTGGGACAAATGTTGTTTATTTCACAGTTTTCAGGCCCAAAGTTTCTAAAACTCTCTGAATGCTTCAAACCTCAACCACAGAAAACACTACAGGTACTGTTTCTTCTCCTCAGCAGCTGATGAACAGCTCAGCCCGGCGCAGCTCAGCTGTGAAACATATTATAAAGTGTAAAAGATGTGTGCTCTGTAGCTGTGACCTTTTCCCCCTCTCCAGGCAAACACCTCCACACCGAGCCCACAGCAGCAGCCGCCTCCCCGGCTCGGCTGCCTGGACTTCAAAGGAGGAAGACTGGCGCGTTACCAGAGTCGTACTACAACGCTCTGAGTTTACTTTCCACTGTTGCCTCACGCAACGGCGCAAATTAATGGAAACTTGTTGGAAACTGCAAATGTTAGTAGATTCATTTATCTGCAGATCGTCAGCCACAATTGTTCCGGAGAAACAAACCTAATTTTTTAGGTTTTACACACAAAACTAATGAAATATTCAACAGAGCGTCATGAATCTTCGCTCTGTGGCACTAAAAGTGGAAGATTGATTGACGGGTGAATGTCCTGATTGGAATCAGTGAGTTCATGCTGACGTAAGCACGCGTCACATTTTGTTTTACAGGAAGACAAAATGACTGATTAAATGTAGTTTTTGTATATTTTTTGATAACAATATAACTGAAGATGTGATCTTAAAGTTTAATTTAATTTCACCTGGACTTTAAAAATACACTACTTTGGCTCTGATGCAGCCTCCTCTCTCTAATGAAATAATTTAATATTGAATAGTAAAGCAGCATTTAGTTAAATATATACTTAAAGTACTTCAGTAGCAATACCACACAATCAAACTTACATAAAAAGTACAAAAGTATCAGCTTCAAAATAAACTTAAAGTACCTAAAGTATGAAATAAGTAGTACAGCGCTAATAACACAATGATGGATAATATCAGTCGTAGTTGCACTAATAACTGCAGGAACAACCAAATATCCTTAAATACAGTCAGATGTTCTTGTATTGATAATATAATAATATAATAAAAATAATATGACAATATTTCAGTTAATAACAGTTGCAGTGACTGTATTAGTGGTGGTACTTAAAATTAAAGTATTATGTTATTTTTATGCACTTTAATAATAGTTATGATTCATAGATTCAGTAGAAGTCGCAGATTTTAAAGATTACAGCAAGTTATTATTATTATTAATATTAGGTAGTAGTGCTGTTAGTCAGAGTGGTGGAATGAAACTGCTGAAGTCCTAAAGCAACAGTTTTACTCAGTATCTTTAAATCCTACTGTAGTATTAGTAGTATTAGTGTAGTATTAGTAGTATTAGTGTAGTATTAGTAGTATTAGTGTAGTATTAGTAGTATTAGTGTAGTATTAGTAGTATCAGCAGTATTTGCTGCAGTCTGTGTTCCTCCGCTGGCCGAGCAGGACAACAGGGAGACTTTTTGTCCTGGCTGGGATCAATCGCTCCATAGATGACGCCCACCCAGCCAGGACTCTCTGTGGGCGGCTGGTAGCCCAGCAGGCCAGCCCCGCCCCGGAGCCCTCCTCCGGCCCCCGCAGCCTGCAGGGTCAGCACTGCAGGAGAGCTGCACTTTACATCTGAAAGCTCTCAGCTGACACTTTAAAGTCGCAGAGCTTTCTTACTGTGAGCTACTTCCTGCTGAAGGAGGGCTCACTCGCAGCCAATGGGACGTCAGAGAGAGGAAGACTCTGATTGGACGACTGCTGTTAGAAAACACTGCTGATCATTTTCTTTTTGGTTGTTTCTGTGTGTCCTGGTCGGGTCTTCCTGTCAACCACTTGCACTATGAACACTCTGGTGATACAGAATCCATGTTATACTGTTTAGTTGTGAAAAGGTGGTATTTTACTTTGATAGTACAAATACACATCACTAATTTTAGTACCACGTGTGTCAGTTCTTCTCTATCGATGTGTGCAGATACTGAACTGAGGCTTTTATGCAGAGTGAGGTTCAGTTCTTGGATCACCTGCGTTACATTTTAACAACATAAAGGACTTTTTAAACGTATAATTTAGGCTTTGCTCTCTGATCCAGGGCGACTTCTGAAAAAGAACAACATTACGGTGTGTTTAATCACCCACATCGCCACCAACAAACACTGAGCACATTTACATTTTAGTCATTTATCCGACGCTGTTGTCCAGAGCAGAGGGCAGATTAAATTCACCCGTCGCCCACAGTCAGGACATTCACATTTAAATTTGCATTTTACACACTTGCTGGAGATGTTTTACCTGCAGAGACTTCCAGTAAGCAACACTTCACTTCCTAGATCGCGAACGTGACCAGGAAGTTCGGCGGAAAACATTTTGCGTGGAAATACAAATTAATTCTGCTGAAGGTTGTTGAGGGAAATCCTGCAGCTCTGAGAGCAGGAATAAAAAGCAGAGGGGGTTGTTCTTTCCACTGCAGTTACAGGCACCAAAATAAAAACACTTAGAGGGAAGTTCTGGTAAAAAAAAATATACCCACCGTCCATTTTCCACTGATTCTTAATAACAACACATTCGTCCAAAAAAATGTGTTTTAAATTCCAATAAAATTATATTTTATTTATTTTTTTAGCCCCGCCCTAAAACATACCCTGCTTTATGGTCTGTTTCACTCTAAATGGGACCATCAGTTACTAAATGAACATCATGCTGTATGGAAGAAGACTGAAACTAGAGACTGAGACCAGAAACTCATCAGGAAACTGTTTACTGAGCTCATAAATCAACTGAGAGGTCGGCTCATTTCTCCATAAAACTCAATACTATAAGACTATGGAGCTGCCCCCTGCTGGACATTACACAGAATGCAGGTTTAAGACGCCCTGTCCGTTATATTTACTGTCAGTGGTTCCAGCCCAGTACTGTTGGAAGATATTGGATCAATTCTGCAGCTCAGGATTTAACAGTCTTTACCCAACTTTATCCACCTCAACTGTATTTTATCTGCCACAACCATCATCTCAACATACCCACACCCTGATAAAATTAGCAGCAGGAGTGTAATAGCACTGCTTTAAGGCATGTTGCGATGTTTTTTTTTTTTTTTGCAAATATCTGCAAATATTTGTGTAGAATTCTTTAAAAATTGAATGCAACTTGTTCCAGCTACAGTTGTTCAAAAAAAGTTGCTGTGATTGGACAAAACTTGTAAGGTTGTGCAGAATTGGCGAGGATTTGTTGAATTTGCGTTCCTCGCAGTCTCCGTGAGGGACTGACAGTTTCAGTAGTTAGCATTAACATTCAGCCCACTGGGAGACACTAAAACACTGCAGACCAACAGAATACACAAACCATTCGTGCAGTTTATTGTCACATTACTTTATTTTGCAGCCAGCTCCACGCAGGCTCCATGGATGATACCTGATATTTAATTAAAGGCAGATAAAGCTTTATTTCCTCTGTGTGTTCGGCCCCGTTGTCTCTGCTGTCTGATCAGTGTGTACATTAGTTGTCAGCGCGTCTCTGCATTAATGTCACCAGAACGGATCCCTGTGCATTCTCTGCGCTCTGCGATTAAAGCGATGCTGGTTGTGATGTGCTGCAGGGACGTGGGCAGGGCGATGTGGGTACTTGTGCGTGAGGAGCCCTAAGTTGCAGAGGTTTTTTTCTAATTGAGTCAGGGACTTATGCTGGCAAGGTAGGCGTGTGAGTGGGGGGGGAGACTAATCCCAAGCTGCTGTTGTTTTTCGTGCCTGCTGGCTCAAGATCAAAAACTTAACAGCAATAATCATGCAAAATGTGTGGCTTCACTTCAAAGCCTGCCTCAACTTTGCTCACACCCTTGTAGCTCTCATTGTTTCATCATTTCTACCCGTTTTTCTTCTCTTCTCCTTCCTCTCCTGCGAGGGATTTTTCCCCCTTTAGCATTCATCTTTTGTCACATCTCAGCAGTCCGCAAGGTTTTGAAGGCGATCTGATAGGTAGTCGTGACCTTTCTGCAGCAGCCCCAAATTAATGCACTAAACAGATTAATCACACCTTCGCATAAGCTCAGAGCTGAGGTGTTTTCACGCACACACACACACACGCACACACACCACATCGAGGGCCGACTGGTTTCTCTCTGACTGCAGTGTGTGGTCGTGGCAGAGGGAGCGTCAGCCTCCGCCTGAAGATAGCAGACATGTCAGACGTCAGCAGCACTCTCAGGGTGAGGATACCGTGGGCGGCGAGGGTCGCTGAGGCCCATGCGTGGCCAAAATGGGCAAATCCCCTTCACATCAGCCCACGATCTGTCAGCAAGGACGCACAGTGCTTCCCACTGACGCTTTAAAGGTGCAACACATAGCATTTTAACATCAGTGAAAACTCCACCGCGTTAATGACGCCCAAAAAACACTTTGATTAAGCAGTCAGTGATCAACAGTTGAATGTGAAGTGACCTTTTTATAATGCGTGAAGCAGATCAAAAATGAAACCTTGAAAGAAAACAAATTATTTCTACTTTCACAAAGACTGAAAAAAAAAACTGGTATTTTAACTGATTATCATTGCAGATGTACCATCAGATAAAGCTCAACAGATCAGTCATATCAACTTGTTTTCATACAGTGATGCACATTATAATACACATAATGTGTATTATAATGTTTATTTTGCACAATCTCTGTTTGTGATAAAGCCTTCTGCATTACACACGTGTGTGCCTGCGTCAGCGCTGTGGTTGTCTGCCAGAAGCTGTCATACATTGACTGTTTATCCAGGCTGAAGCCACATTTTTACCATCCACTGTTTAGATCTTAACTCTAGATTTGTCTGGATCTTAAGTTATCAGAGAAACAAGCTGAGCTAACGTTAGCAGCAGCTCAGCTCGCAGCCCCTCAACAACTCCCATGATCCCACGCAGAAACGACGCATTCAAGGCTTAACTTTAACCGTAATGGTTAAATAATATGGTTTTATCTTTAAACATACACATAAAACGCTACACATAGCAGCTTCTCATGAGTTAAACTAACAGCACGTACTTAATGCTACAGGCCGTGTGCTCGTTGTACTCAGAAACACACATCCACAGAAAAATGTGTGACTGTTGTGACATATTTGATTTGCAGTACTTTAACCTTTCACCTACAGTAAAATCTTTTTCACCTCAAGACCACGATGTTGTAGTCAGCTGAGTCAGCTGAAGAGGAGCATGAGTCATTTTTAACATCAGAACATGGATCCTATTTAACGTATGTATGTAATGAAATATTAAAGCTGGAGTTAAAATCCATTTATGTGCTTATTTGAACAAATATACACAATAAAAAAAGTCTCTCTTGTAGGAATAACATGCAGTTTTTCAGCCGACATCAATGGGACCTCATGGGAACTGTAGTTTTTCAATACTAACAAAGTAGTTGGAAAATACGGAAGTCCCGTATTGACATAATTCTCTATTTCTCAGAGTTATTTTCATAAGATCACAAAATATTTTGGAATCCTGAATAAGGATCAATGTGCGTCGATATGTATATAAGCATGAAATATTACTACAAATTCATTTTTAATGTCGTGTTTTGTACAAAACCCAAATATATATAAGTTTTACTGTTTTATTTCTACAGACACACGTATGGAGCATAAACAACTGCCACACGCCTCAACATTTATAGCCTAAGATAATTCGTCCTTAGATAAGACAAAAAGTACATTAAAGCACCATTAAACAGCGTCAATGATCAGTCATGACTACAGGACTGACCCCTGTTGGTTTTTTACATTTGAGAAGCAGGAACCAGAGTGTGTTTGATGTTTTTTCTTCATACTTGACTTAATTGATTAATATATTATCAAATATATTGAAGTACAATATTTCCATTTTTATGCTACTTTTTATTTGACCACTTTAGTTACTTTGCATAGTCACATTTTTAATATAAAATACAAATCAACTAATATATTATGGATTAAGCCAACCAGCAGTATATAAAGTAGCTGAAATTAGCAACATTAAAGTGACACAAAGCTGCATCGCTAACTACAGTATCATCGACCTGCATCAGGAGTACTTTTACTTTCTTACTTTAAGTATAATATCTGTGTTCTTTCTTTCACCACTGCTAATTGTTAAGTTTTAATGATCATAAAGTAACTTTCTTGTGATCCCAGTAACACACGTGTGATGTGACACATTTTCAGACTCTTCATGGAGGGGATTTCGACTTAAGGTAGTGGTAGTTGAGTGCGAAGGCTGCAGATTTCCACGCTGGCACATTTGCAGGCAGCAGGGCCCCTATAGCTGTTTCTGCTGTCCACACTCTGCAGTAAAGTTTCACACACATAAACACACTGCAGGAACACTGCAGTCTCTATCTGTATGTCACATAACCTCCGCCTACGCTCACTACGCCCACACACATCCTTGCCCAAAACGCCCACACGAGTGTAATCTGTGTGCAAAGATACACACACACACACACATCGCCCCTATACACACTCCCCGCCCACGCAGGCACACACGTGTTCAGTCAGACATAAGCCGCTCATACCATCCCACACTTTCTCAACAGACACAAAGTAAGACTCTGCTTACCAGGGAGCCTGTGCAAACACACCAGCTTCAGCCCTGCATATTCACACACACACAAATTCCCTCAGTACACACAAGCCGTGGCCTCGTATGGCATCGTAAACTCAAAAAATATGCTGCGCTTTAATAGAAAGAAAACCTGTTTAGCTGCTTTAAATACTTTCTGACCAGATTTTCTGATTTCACAACATTTTTTCTCCCTCCGTGAAGTCACATCCACGCCCGTCTAAAATGTGTCTGCCACCCAGAACGGCAACACAACACTGGGAGGAGACGACAATAGGAGGCACCACACTCCTTCTTCTTTTTTCAAATTTTTTATCTCCTTCTTTTTGGCATCACATTCATCCTATAACCCATATTCCCTCCAAATGAAAAGGGACACTCCATGACAAGCACTACCACCGCCTGGAGACTGAATCATGCCGCTCTGTTGTTCCTCCTCTTTTTCTTTTTTTCTTTCCTTGCAAAAGAGGAACTTGGATGAAAAGAGCTGCTTTTTTAGAGCGCAAAGTGTTGAGGATGTGGGTTGGTGGGAAGGGGAGGAGAGGGGAAGGGGAGGGAGGAGACAGAGGGGAGGGAGAAGGGGAGCAGAGCAGCGTGGGCGCTCTGACAGGGCGAGGGGCTGACAGGCCCAGGCGTGGGCGTGTCATTGAAATGTGTTTCTACTCCGGGGGGGAGACGAAGAAGGGAGAAGAAAAAAAAAGTTGCAGGGAATAAGAAAAGGAGAAGGAGAAGAAAAAGACAGAGAGAAGCAAGCCGCCGCAGAAATTAAACGAACAGGCGTCTCCTGAAAAGTGAAATACGAAGAGGCTCCTTGCCAAATGAGATAAATCCACTGTTTGTGGGGGGGGGGAGGACACACACACACACACAGTCACAAAAGTGACGCCTACTCTTTAGGAATGATTGACAGCACGACATCAAAGCAGATTGCCGTTGTTGCGTGGAAACCTCGTAACTCTCGCTCTCGGCGGTTTTTAATGTGTTTTTGGACTAATTTGAAGGTTTGGAGACATTTTAAAACCTGATGAGAGGAAACAATGAACCAATCCCCGTGACGTCTGCGTGACCTTGCAGTTTTGTCCAATCACCGCAACTCTTCCGCTACAATTCGATCAACCGTTTTTTCTCTTACTGGAGAACTTGTCTTATATTATTAATGCTTAAAAACATCGCAACATGTGTCACGATTTTTCTAGAAAAGCTGTCGTGAAGCCCAAACAGGCCTCATGGAGGGACGGCGAATAATGCCGCTAGCTCTAACTCTGTCAGCTCTGGAGAAGTTTCAACAGTTTGGGGCGATTTAAGATTTTGCCACCAAGCACATAAATGTATAGTAAATATAAAGCTACGGCCAGCATCCATTAGCTTAGCTTAGCATAGGGAGTAAAAACTAGCGGGGCTCCGTGCACTAACTTATTAACACCATATGTTTTGGCCAGACTCTCAGCCACAAAGCTTCTACGTCACATTCATTTTTTCTGTAAGTTTCGAGGATGAGCTTGATGTGTCTTCTGGTAAAAAATAAAGTGTGTGTGCAGAAAAGAAGCAGCTGAAGCTTTCAGAAACAGGACTGTGGTGTAGAATTTGGAAAACTGGGACTTGTGGGAACAGGCAGCCTGGGTGTCGACCTACCTCACAGTGTGGGTGGACATCCTATTTCCTGCTGGCGCTCTCGTTTTAATTTGCTCTTGTTTGGTTCTTGTTGTTAGATATTGACTGCAGCATGTGTGTGTGTGTGTGTAGGTGAGGGAGGGAGGGAGGGAGGGAGGAGTAAAGTGGGTGAGGAGGGAGGTAAAAGGCAGAGATATGGAGCTGATATTCCTTCTCATCTGTTTCTTTCAGAATTTGATTTGATCCCCGTCTGCTCGGAGGCTGATCTGTGGGAGCGCTGTAAGAAGGTCATATCTGCATAATAACACACACACAGCAGCCAGACGAGGATTTAGAGGCTGAAGGTGGGCGGACAGGATTCCTACCTGCCTACCTGCTCCATGTGTGCGTTTGGAAAACACATCATAAATGTTTGCATGGAAGTACATTTCTGACCTTGGAAACATTTCAACTTCCCTCATTAGCTTTTTTTTTTTTTTTCAGAAAGCAACTTTAAGGTTGAATTAATTTGTGGCGAAATATTGTTGACAGGATTTTATTTATACAAACATATTTATACATATTTATATATATATTTATATAGAGACTACAGCGACACCTGAACTCATTTTAGTGAGTTCAGAACAGATCAACTGGACGTGACGCCACAAAGCGGCCAAGCGTGTATGTGTATAAATATAATTTATATTTATACACATTATAATTCTGTTTCTTTCTGTTTAAAAAGCCGCATTTTCTCTGAGCTTTTTATGGCTATTTATAGCTTTCCATTAAACATGAAGCATGAATTCAGTTAGAAGTTCAACATAGAAATAGCTTTAAAGGAGTATTTTAATACCTATGTATGGATGTCCTTAGTATCAGTACTAGTAACTACTAATATTAGTAGTAAACATAGCAAACAAGAGCTTATACTG